>NW_017537045.1:3715271-3727111 GCF_001853355.1 Bactrocera latifrons | reverse complement strand
ATATTAAATATTAAAAAAAAAATTTTTTTTTAATTTTAATTGTACAAAGCCCTTAATAAAATGCTTTTATATTTGGTGTGATCTTGGGACCATATTTGAACCTTAGTTTAGTGAACTTATGAAAGTTGACTGACTTGAGATTCTGATTATAATCTGCGTCTGCTTAGAATCTTCGTTTACTGGCCATTTTTTCAAGAGAGTTTGTTCACTTATGAAACCAATATAAATTGACAAAGGACCCGTAACATATTACATTAATATTCAAAAATGATATCCAGAAACGTTGTCAAAAAAAAAAAACAGAAAGAAAACATTAACTGGAATTATCTTTTGTCTAATCTCTTTTGTCTTGTCTTAAGACGGAATTCAACGTTTAGTATTGTTCGCACATCACCGGTTCGCTCCTAATAAGTAGACACAATTAGTGGTATAAATAACCATATATTGGTTTGAAGGTTGTGCAAATCCAACTGGCCTTAAATCTCTATTTTATGCTCTGCATTTTTCCAGAAACTGAAAGAGTGTGTCTCCGATTCACTTCGAATATGGAAAAGAATTATTATTATAAATAGCCATACACCCGACCGATCTTAAAACCGTATTTGATGCTTAGTATTGTTCCAAAAAGTGAGAAAGTAAACCGACGATTCACTTTGAACAAGTAGACACAATAAGCGTTCAATATAAAAAGATGTTCCACGCCTTTTACTAATCGCCTTCGTGCTGGTATTCTGAGCATTTCTTATGGATAGAGATATAAACAAGGTCGCCCAGTCATGGCTGTAAGTTGTAATACAAATATCAAATTTTGTGTCTCTTGCTGAGCGAAGTTTACGATTTGCGAATAAGAATTCAAGTTTGTAAAGAAATATATTGATTAAAAGTCTTACCAATATCAAGCTACTTCTTTACAAATGAGAGTAAACATTTACTGAATTTGTTCAAAACTTTAATATGTCTCTCGACTAATAGTTTATTGATTATTCAAAAAAGAACACAATAGCAAGCATCGAATATAATAATGTTAGTATTTTTAAAGTGTTTTTAATTTGTTGCCTTGGTATTGCAATTAAGCAAGAAATCTCTTCAATCAACTTTCTTTACTCTCTTTCTCTTCACGAACCCTTGATTTGAGCTTATATTCACACATATTTCACAGACTCGAATATTTTTCATATTTTTAAATTTATTCAAAATATTTTCTGAAAATAAGTTAGACAACTTCCCTGTCAAAGGAAAATAAAACGAGAGATACTTAAATGACAGCACTCGCGAAATCCGCTTAGCTTAATAAATATAAAGAAAGTGCAATTCAAAATTACAAGTACACAAAAAAATAAAAGCTTAACCGAATAAAAACTCCAAATTGCGCGCTAAACGACCGAAATAGCGCCTGACCAAAGAGGATACCACACCATCCAGCACAGTCGCGGTCGCCACTTGAGGTCACATGGGAGATGTGAGATGTGAGAACGTTTCAATTTCGCAGACAATGCACGGCGCTGTTGTTGGGCGAGTGCGTCGAGCATAGCGCAGCACATTGGCGCAAAATGACGCTTATTGGCCGCTTAGCTGACGACGCCACCGACAATTGGCGGTACAAATGTGCGCGCCACGCAGTTGGAAACCGAAAATAACGAACAGACAATTGCTTCATCTGTGCGCTACTTGAAAGCTTAACGGAAAGCTGTCGAAGCGTCTACATGTTCGGTTACGAGTTTCAGCAGCGACCATCTTTTGCGGCGAATACATGATGAAGTCATAAAGTGTCCCGTTGCGTGTACGAGTATTTAAACTTTTCTGGCATTAGCTTTTTTATTATATTTTTTCATCCCTTTTTGGAATTGTCCGTGCATATTAACATTTTAAATAAAATATGAGGTTTTTATTATCGCTTCATGTAGTGCTTGCTATGCAGGATTTCGCTGCTGCCGCGCCACAACTAATGAGACAAAAATGGTGGAATGTAACAGAGATGCAGAGATATTGGCCTATTAAAGTTTAAATTATTTTAGACCAAAGTTTAAAATGAAATTATTCTTTAAAGTTTGGCAAGAATTGTAGCTGAATTCACGAAATAGTCTAAAAACTGAACAAACAGACCTTAGATATTTTACAAGGCACGTCCTTGGAGTAGATCTAACCAAAATCGAATAATAGAATATTGGACTAAAAATCTCAATCCTTTTAATAGAATATAACAAGAAAAGTTGTGAAAACTTTCAAAACCAAACACTGACTAAAGACTAAGAAATCTTGAACAGAGTAATGGGAAAGCGCTCTTCTTAAAGTTGTTGAGTAATGCTGAACTCTGACGTAAAGAAAACAATCAGTAAGCCTTTTTCTCAGTGCCTTAATAGTTCAATGGATTACTTCGTCATAGACTACAATTTTCAATTTGCAACATCCACTGCTCAGAAAAATGGCATAGCTCAAAAGTTACTGTCAAAACAATAGGCTTTTTCTATTAGTCTTACTAGCCAGAGCTAATATTCCCTTAAAGGAATAAGCAATAGTGGTAATTTGATCTCAGTTCGCAGTTAATTCTCCTCCCTAGCTCCTTTCTAACGTTTCCGACAACTAGAACCAAAAAGCAGACGCATAAGTGAATAGTAATATACTTTCATCAATTTATTTCGAAAAACTTGGATTAGGCTAGGATCTCTAAATCACAATAACTGCCCTGAAAAAATTACGCAAACATATGTATAGTATTAGGGACTAAAGAAAGATATGAACTAATTTTGTTTAATTCTGATGAGATATCTTTGTTACTGTCCTATATACATATGTATATGGTTATAAGGTCAATACTATATACAATTACCTTCATATTTGGTATATGTGAGCTTAAAGAAAGGCATACATTTATTTTTATATTTTATATGACTTGTATATAGGGTCGAAAATCTTTGTATTGGGTATGGAATCAATTAGCAGATAAATCCTGGGGCTGCAAGCCAAGGATTGTTAGGTGGCTGTACACCCTGATCGTGCGACCGTTAATCATATGTTCATAGGTCGGTGGATAGGACCTCAAAAACATCGCAGACTTTGGTAGGCCTCCAACTCTCGAAGCTGCAACGACTTTTATGACACACACTTACAACACTTCTTCTAGTAATCGGGCAGGAAACCAAACGCACACTGCTTCAAATGACAGGAAAATGGTTTGGCAGATGTAAGATAACTTCATCCCAGCAGGACTTAAGTGGTGTAATACCATTGGCTCTTCTCCCAAGAGACAGCGTTACCAAAAGGGTAAATTTCACTAAGATATTCAAGGGTAACCTAGCAGTAAGGCTGAATGGAATGATTCCACTCTCGAACTTATGCTTAGGTGTCATACAATCAAGTGGTACACCAGCGGCTCGAAAACGTCGAAGGGAAGTCGTTGTCATACGTCTGCGCCTAGAGATTAGCCTCCAATTCAACTATCGCAACGAACGTATAACCTTACTTAGCGACAGTCAAGCGGCACTTAAAACAGCCTCTACCTAAGAGATCAAATCGCTACTGTTACAAGAGCATAGAGAATGGCTGAATAGCCTGGCGGAACGTAACCAAGTGCATCTTATCTGCTTGCCCGGTACAATGTTATAGCCGGGAATGAACTGGCTGATGAGCTCGCCCACTCCGCAGCATCCACTAACATGATCGGACCTGAACACTTCATCGCAGTGAGTCCCACCATATCATAAAGAAGCTGCTCCGCAAGCAAAAGGAGTTGGCAGAAAAGGTTTTGGAAACAACTCCAACGAAAGCGCTATGCTAATTTGTTAATGGTAGGTTTACAACCTCGGCAAACTAAAATATGTAATAAACCTCCCTGGGGACAATCTCAGGCTAGTTTTCACATTCTGTGCACTATATGCTCAAAAAGCACTTATGGGCCTAGTATCTTGTGCAAATTGCCGGTTCTGCGACAGGGTGCCTAAAGTTCCAGAACACCCGATAATTGACTGCTTAGCAGTTTGCAGACACAGGATAAAGGCCTTTAATGCATGTTTCCAAATACAACGCCTTACTAGCACCAAGCAGTATGATGGATTTTTTCAATATGCTGGGGCTAGATGGGTCGTTGTAACTTAGGGCGCAATGTGCCTTAGATCGCGATGCAATCCTCATCTATTTATCGTATCTCATCTTATGTAGGGCTAAGTTAAACTAAAATTGGGCTTATTAGAACCACTGAAAGACCTTCATTGTAAAATCTACAGATTATTTTCCAAGGTCTTCGAATTTTGCCAGCTAATGTTTAAGCCACATTAACGGTGAAGTCTATGGCTTATCCAACTACCCTCGTAGCAGTATAAAAATAAAATCAGTGTCGCAAATGTCATGTTTTCAATTACAATTCCGTTAATATTTCATTAGTATTAGTATTTACACCAAAAACAACACGAAAAAACCACAACAGAACATAAAAGCGCAACCAAAAAAAACAATATAACGGTAGAGGGCGAAAGCAGAAGAGCATTAAACGAATTGCATGCGACAGGCATAAAAATGACATTAACACTCAGCAGTGCGTCGCCAATGGCATCTGATGAGGTGATGAGTGCGTGATGTTGGTCAGCTGGATATGTAAGAAGGCTTGCCACATTTTTACTTATTTTCCAGCATTTTCTTTTCTTTTTTATTTTATTGCGTCTATCTATGTTCATACATATGTCTTATCAGCAAACGTTTGAGAAATTTATGCGCAGCGTCGCTTATCGGCATCGGCACGCAGACGGCGTGGCAGACATGGTGATGACATTGCGTGGGTTAGGTAGATAATAAATACCGGCAACATATTGTGGCTGATCGGTGGGATGAAAGGAATCCTGTATTTGATGAGTTAGCGTAGTGCAAGCAATTGTTTTGCTTTACTGCGCTGTCATTACTTGTCGATGCGATGGGAACGCTGTGGGTGACCAGGTTGTTAACCCATGTATAGGATAGCGGTTGTTGCCGTCATGTTGTAAATTGTTGTTATTGTAATTTTTTTTTTTTTTTGTCTCTTCAGCCGAGCTCGTTATCAAAGCTATGTGGTTGTAGCATTTTTCGATTTGTTTGCCATTTTCATTGCCATTTCCATTTCCAGTTCCATTTCCATAGTATTCGTTAACTGTTAATGACACTGTTGCCAGCGTCATTTGCCACAAAAGCCACATAGGCTGTTGTTGTGCAAATCCAACAATCAAGTGTACATAAACATGTGTGGCAGTTGTAGTTAGAAGCCCTTGTCAGCCAACTAAGAGCAGCTGCAGTCCCGGTTCTCCCCTGCTCTCTGCTGTTTTATAGCTTTTACCCTTTCATTGCATTCCTCGCACCTGCTTTGTTGGTGCGGTGTTGTCTGTTGTTGATGACTTTTTGATATCCGTCTGCATCGGCATATATGTATATCAATTAGACTTATGTACATACTTTAGGATAGTCCTTAAATAGGGGAAGTAAAGTTTTAGGCAAAAAAAACAAAAGTTAAATTTCTTCAAATTCAGCTCTCAACTGTTCAAAACCGTTTAAAATTGGTTACAGTAATTTGTACTTGAACTCTGAGTCTTATATCGAAATGGAAAACAAACCAAAACAAAATGTTTGCGTCATATTTTTCACTGTGGTAGTTATTATTCACTCGTATTATAGAGTTACTGAGAACATTACATTAAATTTATTTAAGCACCACCCTTATGTGGATTCAATACCATATATTACAGTTATCTCCTCTTTGTTGCAGCATCTGTGCTTTAGCTTTAAAAGTGCGTGAGTGTGTGGCGGCTATTATCAATCATAGATTTTTTTGTATCTCATATGGTTCATTTTTGTTGTTTTTGTTATAACCGTGCACGATTTTTCCTTTGACGCGGCAGCTCCAACTGCCTAAACGAAAAATTTTTGGCTTTGTGGTCAAGTAAATTGTTGCGGTTTAAGGTTTTAATCAAAGCGCCTGCTGGTCGGCTTCTCTACTCTCAAACGAATTTCTTCTACAGTTTTATGCAGAGAGATAAACAGTTAAGAACAAGGTAACATAACCAGTTCAAACTAAAAAAACTATGAACATTTTATCTTTCTTTGATAAAGAAACCAATACTTGTTGCAGTACTGCTAGTGTGCCAGATCTAAACCGCCTGTAAATCTGGCTGTAGACCCGAATTTTAACAAGGTCATCAGTATTTCCCCCTACTTTTCTGCACTGAGAGTCGCAAGCAAAGAACGATGAAGCTCTGAATTTTCCATAGAGTTAAGTGCATATATATGTATATGGTATATACAGTCGATACATATAGTATACGTATTGTATATGTTTTCCTCCATAGACGGTGTTGATCAGAACTGGGGAAATTCTATTAACTTATCAAATAGTTGTGTAACTCGTTGATGAAAATTTTTTTTTATTTTTAACCTTAGAATTTGAGGTTCGAACAAATTAAAAAAGGGGGAAAAATTCCGTACTACTATTATGAGCAAAAACTAGTAAGACTTTGTTCATAATTTTAAAATACTTAATTCATTCTTCAAAATCTATGTCGTCCGCCTAAAAGTAATACCTCTTGGCCCCAATTCACTTGTGCATGAACCTCGAAACAGTTGTTAAAGACAATTTCCTGAATAGCCTTCAATTCGCGATTCCGTTTAATATCTTCAATTGACTCAAAACGGTTTCCCCGGAGCGGTCGTTTAATGTTGCTTAATGGCCAGAAGTTGCACGGTACTAAATCAGTGGTTACGGCACGATATTGATTGAAAATTTGACGAAAAACTCACGAAAAATCAATGCAGTATGCGACGCTGCATTATTGTGATGCAAAAATTGCAAGTTGTCGACTCATAATTCCGGCCACTTATTACGAATAGCTTCACACAAGCGACGCATAACCCTCAAATAGTATTCCTTGCTGACAGTTTGGCGGTCGCAAGCCCTTCGGAGTGCACCACACCTCGCTAATCGAAGAAAACTGTCAACATAACTTTGATTTTTAACCTGTTCAGTTGATATTAATGGCCCACAGTAGTACATATATGTACATATATCTAAAAACAAAGTACTGAAAGCAAAATGTCTCGAATAATTTGGCGATTGTGGGAAAATACATGGAAATAAATTAATAGTTTTTGTTGTTTTTTTTTTTTTTTTTTTTTNTTTTTTTTTTTTTTTTTTTTTTTTTTTTTTTTGCAAATATGCCCGAGGCTCCACTACCAATTTGAAATCTCAACAAAGCATATTTTTCATCGCAGCGCATGAGAATATTTTTTATTAACTGAGCTCTCAGTAAATATGCACGAGACTGTATTAACAAGCACATTTTTCATTATTTATGTTTTTTATCAAGTTTTTTCTACAAAAATCGACTGCCGCTTAAACATGACTCACCAACAATGGTACATTCTAACATTTTAGTTTTCCGCTGCAAATATTTTCACAGCAATGAACATGCAAAATCCAAAAAAAAATAATTAACAAAAAATAATAGTAGCCACAAACCAGCCGCGGACAAAAGTAATAAAGTGCGATTTGGCATAATTCACAACAAAAATTGTAAAAGTTTAGTAAAAACTTAAACAAAAATGCGAAACCCAGTCGGCTGTCCATAGCTGTTGGCCGAATATTGCTGTTAAAATAAACAAAAATAACAATAATAAATAGCAGTCGGACTTTGTGTGTCTTTCCCGAATTGCAGTAACCCAACAGCTTTCAGGCCGCGCATATGAAAAGCGTACAACGAAGCACCTACTGCCATTTTGCATGTTCAAACTGACGGGAAACTCGGCCAGCGGCTTTACTTTGCGTGTGTGTTATACATGTTTATAAATAGTATGTACCTAAAATTTTTCTGTGCATTTAGTGCCGAGCTGCAATGACTAAAAGCCTACGTAGCGTGCTCGACCACACAACAACAATAACTGTTCCATATTTTTAGCAACTATTTTATAGTGGTGTGCTATATTTTTGCATTTTTTATATGAAAAACTCAGTCGAGTGCATATGGCGAATGCATTAAAAATTTTGCAACGCATTTAGGTTTTACGCTTTGTTATGCGCTATTTTGGAGAGGGAGCGGTTTTTATAGCACCGCCACTTCCTTACTATTTTATAAAACAACCACAAAATAGCCGTTAATGGAAGTGGCACAAAGCGGGTCATTAAACTGTTTATTAGAAAGTTGCAAAAGTAGTGAAAACGATTTCTATATTTTTACAAGTTTTATGGTGATGAATGAAAAGGTGAATGACTTCAGAGGTGCTAGAAAATATATTTTAAATAATTCACTCAAAAGTAGTTGAGCTTGAGTTGGGCTGTCACTCATTGTCATAGCGAATACTATTGCTTATCAAAATCAAAAGAGTTAGACTGCGCTCACACGAGGACTCTTTTGTCGCTCATTATCGGCTAATTCTCTCTTGGAGTCGCTGATTACGTTCACAGGTTTGGCATGAGTGCGACAACCTGAGTACATGCCTTTTCATATCATTCCCAAATTGTCATACGCTTCATGTACGCGGCGCTAAGAAATGTTACTGATTTACTCATTTTTATCGTTATTCACACTTTTCTAAAATATTTCCGTTTTATAAAGCATATTTGCATGCACATTACATATGAAATACAAAAAAGAATATAACATTCAAATTTCTGGAGGTCAAGTGCAGAATAACTTTTGTCACTAGATATTGGTAGGCAATTAAGAAGCAGATTTCTCTATTGGCGAACAAGAATTACACTATATAAGTAACTAATTATTCCCGTCTTATCATACGGCGCAGAAACATGGACGACGACGAACCGAGATGAGAAAGTTCTTGAAGCATTGTAGAGAACTGTTCTCCGAAAGAACTTTGGAGCCGTCTCCGTGAGCGATGAATATCGATGAAACCACGTACTGTATGAGCGCTACGGTGACATTGATATAGAGACCCATGAGTGGAAGCAAGGGCACCCACGCATTCAATGGAAAGTTCATGCACATTGCGACATGCACTTATAGAGGCAACTGACGACTTTTATGTTATCGGCCCAGACCGTTTAACGATTGCATTGCCAAAATAAGAACAATAATGCAGCTTTTCCTTTGCAAAGATTTAACATTAATTTTAGCATACATTTATTATTTCACCAACTAGAAAAATACGAAATAAGATATTTTGTGCTTCTTGTAATTAATACTAGCAGAACACATACGTTCTTACATAACCTAACTACAATTATACCCTTTCTTAAATAACTTCCTATATAGACAAGCGCCCAACAAATTGGAATACATATGCTTTTAGCACCGCTCGCTCTAGTAAATCCCTCTACCCACTTTCACCCAGCAGATTAAGCTAATAGGCTTATCACCTGCCAGCAGACAGCGCAACAGTTGGACGCTCGCCATGGCTGTCGCCCGAAACAAATCCGCCTATCGACGCAACCACAACGACCATAGTCTGTTGAATCAGTACATATATATACTCCAACCATACCCTCAAACCCATACATACCAACAAATATATCGCAGAATAAGCGGAGAATGTGAAAACCAATAAGCTGCTGATAAACTTCGGAGATCCCTAGAACCAGCAAAGCTGGCGACTAATTGAATAGCGATTGCAATGGAGTTGGGGCAGATTAAGCGCTATTTGCTTTATATGTGTGTTAGTGTTACTACACATACACATGCTTATACGCAGCCGGATATTACGTTTCATGCGGTTCTGCGTGCACCAGTGTTTTCATTAGCAGTGAAATGCTAATTCCATCCAAATTGCTGGAAATTGAAAAACATAGCTCCTTTTCCCTTCGTAATCAATTGAACATTTACTATTTCACAGTTTAATTATTTGCATTCCCTTTTTTTGAACACTATGCTGTGTTGGTATGCGGTAGACTGCGCTTTGGAGTTTCATTTCCTCCGGTTAAATGCGGTCAAACGTTTGTGGTCAATTGTACAAACACTGGGGCTAACATGTAATTGCACAATTCACTGGCCACTTTGTGAGTAAGATGAAAAAAGGCTTCGTTTTATTTATATTTTTAATTAAACTCGCAGTTTGCTTTCATGTGTAAGTGCGATATCTTTATTTATTTGGAAACGCTTCACCTATGATCTGAATCAAAGAGAGACAAGAAAAACGCATAGTTTATAATAAATCCAAGCTCCTAGTATTTTAGATGGATTCGATAATTTACAAACCGACAATAAGATTAATCGAATTATTGCGCATATAGGCTGAACTAAAAAACATTTATGCTATATTAGAGTATTGCCGATTAAATCGAGCAGTTCGATGTGAAAATTATGGTTAATGTTAATTGTTTCTTTTAGAGAGGATGGTGACTGTTCTTGAAATTGAAGCTAAGCTATTCATAACAACTGTAAATTCAGACTGTCAGATAACGAAGCAAGAATCTTTCATATTCATAACAAACGTAGAGAAGAGTTATCGAATATTGAAGCATCAATGAACTTAGTGGATTTCATTATTTTGGCTTAGGTAATAGTGCTGCAATGGGTTCAAATGGCGCCAGATGACTAAAAACTTTATGATTTGTTTTACTGATGTGACAAGGAGAAAAACCTCTCAATGAAATATAATTTTTGGTATAAGTGTAGATCTAGTTGTGTTGCCTGAGCAAAAAAACTTTTTCAACAAATGAAGACAATTTCTCATACGGAAATTTGCTGAGCAACCATTAAATACATATGAGATCCAAACACTTTTATTCTACAAGGCGCGTTCGTAAATCAACAAGAATGTTTGAATCTGCTATCTTTATCGATTTGTCCAGTGAGATTGCATGACATTTCATCAATTGGAAGTGAAGTTATTGCGCTTTAAGTGTCAGTATATTTGTGTTATCGGTGCGAAAATGAGCTGCGAACAAAGAGACAAAATTAAATTAAATTTTGTTTTAAAATTGGTAAAACTTTTATCGAAATGTTTCAATTGATGAAACAAGTTCATGGCGACGATTGCCTATCCCATAGCAAAGTGCACGAGTGGTTTCAACGTTTTCAAAGTGGTCGTGAAGACATAAATGACGATCAACATGTGAGCCAATCAAAATTCGTGATCATCATTGAAATTCATGGAAATGGAATTGAACATCTCCAAAACATCGCTTTATCGCATTTTGACCGAACATTTGGGCTTACGAAAGATGTGTGCACTTTTTGTTCCCCACAAATTGACTGACGACCAGAAACTACTCAGAATCCAACATTCGAGGGACAATTATTTGACCAAAAATCACATTTTAACTATTAACCACTCCGCGTATTCACCTGATTTGGCACCGTGCGACTTCTTCCTTTTCGGAAAAATGCATTTGCCCATGAAAGGAAAGCATTATGCAGAAGGAGAGGCCATTTAAAAGGCTTGCACCGGCATACTGGCGGCCATACCGGCCGACGAGCTAATACACTCGTTCGACATGCTTTTGGACCGTGCAAAAAGCTGTATTGAACCATAAGAAGACTATGTTGAATAAAATAAATTGATTTAGCCGAGAACCATTTGTTCTGTTTTTTTTTTTTTTAAGTCCTGTTTACTTTGAAGAAGGGGCGTTCTTTATATTTCTATTCTATGAAATGCTTTTGACAGCAAATTACTTTGGTCTGTAATCAAAAGCTTAAGCATAAGAAAGTGAGAGATGATATGAAATTATGATAGCTTGTTTCGTTCTGCGATGCGTATTACAGGTCTTGTAGTATATTCTGTCATTCAAGCTTTAGTTAATGAATTATTAATAATATGTGTTCAGATGTGATGTATATTGTTGAAGAAAAATATATAATATTTAAATACAATCTTTTCCTTCAAAATTTTTTCTATTCTAAAAGTATTTGTTTATAAAATACAAATTAAAAAAAATT
>NW_017537045.1:3697739-3713564 GCF_001853355.1 Bactrocera latifrons | reverse complement strand
ATAGCATTTATTTACTTTTTACAAAAATATATTTTTTTAATTTTTTAAAAAACATTTATTCATTATTACCTTTTAATTTTTTATTTTATTTAAACTTCTAATTCTAAATGGCCATCGTAAACACTTCAAAGTTGCTCCTACAATGAACACCAACATTTTTGCATGCAACAACACTTACATTTGCATACATAATTAAAATATGTAATTCATGGCATCAGATTTATGCAATTTGTGCGATTTGTGCGATTTGTGCAAAACGAGTTGAAAGTTTGCATTGCCAACGGCAAGCGAACAACTTAATACACTATCCGCCATCTACACACACATATGGTGCTATTGCATGTGTGGCAATGGGAAATAGTGACTCTATAAACCGAATACTAACTAAATAACATAGAGTTTTGAATTTGTCTCAGCGGCAGAAAGGGCGAGTTGAGATTTAAATGTGGCGCCGCACTTGGGCAAGCATGTATGTTCTTGCATGAGTGTGCGTAAATTTGTGCATATAACATTTGATTACAGTTGGCTGCAAGTGTAAATGTATTACTATATATATACTTATTTGTATATATACTTTTTTAAACTTTGTCGATTGCCAAGGCCAACGTATGTATGTAAGTGAAGACATACTTATATATTATACGTATATAAATATGTGTATATGAATATGTATTTGTGTGTCTTTTTGCGAAAGCATGTGGCTGCTATTTAACTATGCATTACATGACACGCCAGCGTTAAATGCAAATGCGAAAATTACGCACAGCTGCGCACCCACATACTTAGACTCTAATGCAAATATATTGACATTTGTGCAGTGGCAGGCACTTGGCATAAGTGTCTACTCAAAATGTCCTTTAAGTGAGTGGCAATCGTAAGCCGTTCAGCAAAAGTGTAAATGGGAGCGATGAACATATGTATATAGTATAAATATAGATGTAAATATGTATATGTGCTAATACCTAGTCTATACAACGAATTTACGCCTGAAAGTATATTAAATTCGGCAAATATTTATTTTTAAAGACTTGCTGAGGTATGCTTATGACTGGTTTAGTTGATATAACTATCCATAAAAGTTCAATTAAATCAATTTAGATGATGATTTGATTCATAAACTTCAAAAACTTTTAGCTCTTTCTACGGAATGACTTGATAGATATTAACGTTAGTCTTGAAATGGCCCCTTTTGACCGGGATTTTGCAAAAGAAAGTAATAATTGGAAGGTTGTAGAGGGAAACTGCTATCGGGAGGTCAATCAACTTTTGATTAAGACTGCCAGCTTTCCAAGTAGCAACTGATGTACTCTCCGAAATGTAGCTTCTTTCATAGAGGTATGCATTCAATCCGATAGCAGTGCTGGCAGTAAGCCCAAAGCTAGTTAAGAACTACATAACCGCACTGGCAGTAGAATGATACGCCTTGTCACAGCAGAATCACCGGAAACTGATGAAGCCGATTGCAAGAAAGGACAATATTAACCAAATTGCCCTGCCTTCGTGTGACCTGGCGTTAGATCTATAGGGTATTATTAGTAGCAATACTCGTTGGTTTGCGTCAGTTTTCTGGCCCAGTGTGGAACATGAAAGGTCCAACTCTTTGCAATATTCACATCGCCGCATTGACAAATGTCCGATAACTGTCCCGTTGGCACTCTCGTGGTGATGCCGAAAATTTTTGAGCACTCAACTTGTCAAAGTTACAGGGAGGAAGATGAGTTGAAAGCAGCATTCTCCTCCGCTGTCCAGCCACCTCAATATATTTGTGATAGGCTATAAGTGCTTTATCGATATGCGGCGGTCTTTTTGATTTATACAACGGACAGGCGTCTCTAACTGCGCAAGTAAATGATTACAATAGTTACACTCCATTTGGAACACCCTGTACTTAAGTGTAAGTAAACTTACTACCCTAATGCAAGCATCGATTCACAAGTTGAAGTGACGAAATGAATAGTCAAACAATTTCACACATACATACAGATGAATATGTCCTTGTATACTCCTAAATGTGAGCAGACAACAGTCAACCCTTTACGCTCTCAATCATCTTTGGGTAAACATATTGGCAAATTGACACATTTGACTGATTTGACGGCTGCACTGCAAATTAAGTGATCATCATTTCGTACAAATCAAATTTCCGTTAACCCAGCATATTTGACTTTTCCACTAAAACACTTACTTAAAGATGCGGAATGTGCTTTCGAGCATTGCATACGTTAAGGCGCCAGTAATTGTGTGTGTAAAACAAATATAGCAAATGGTCAGCAGCAGCAGATATGTTTCAGTTTGTATTACAACAACACTCAGTTACATGCTATAATTATGCAGTGCCATGAAATTTCAACATATTTCAGCTATAGACCACTTTCTACATGCCACACTGTCTGCTAAATTTGCACTATTCTGGCATACTAAATTATGTAGCCATATATATGTAAGTATATGTATTCATAAGTTTGCTTAGGCTTTACTATTACATGCTAGCGTACGCTTGGTGCCGTTGTGATGCAATCATTTGGAAATTCATTGCAAATGCCACAGATTTAAATTACTCATACGCCCTGGAGGCCTACAGGCTGAAGCACTTGTAAAGCAAAGCTACCATTTCTATACACATATCTACACTTTTACAAACATAACTAAACCGCTACAATATTACTGCCACATTTGTAACCATGTCGTGCTTGCGGCAATCGCTGTGCCCATGCAAATAACGCACATTTGGCTACTTACGCTTCGTTGCAGTTGAATTTAAACTGACGACTGCCTGCTGGCAGCCACCACGCCCGCACTAAAATCGCTAACTGGCGCACAGTGTTCAGTTTTATAAATAATTGCGTGCTTAAAAGCATTTATTTCTCAAACAAGCAGCGGTCCTCTTAAAGAATTGCATATAATTGTTCCCAGACCTTGAGGCTTCCAAACTAATACATCCAGCTACCGATATATAAGATTTGAAATGGTATATATGTAATGTTGTTAAAATCAAAGGCTACTGAAATTAACTTTTCTAGTTTTTTTTTTCTTTTCTAATTCTAATTCTAAGTGATCTCAAACCAGCAACAGAAATTTCGACCACAAATATAGAGCCAGGTTTTATTATCGCCTCAAATATCAGATATGATCTTATAGCTACCTCCCTAGGGGACCTAGTACTTTATGATGTTATGTACTATCCTTGTCCTACCAAACTTTTCAACAAAATGCTGGAATTAAATCTTTCTGTAGCGAAAACTTAATTTTGTTGTTAGAAAAAGTTTCGAATCGGCAAATTTGCTTCTTAGAGCCACTAAACTAAATATAAAAAAAAAATATCAGACAAAAACAAACTAATCCCGAACGGAGGTTAAACTGGATATATAACTGATATATTCTAGAAGATGGAAATAGCATAGAACTGTCGTTAAGCTAGATAAATACCTTAAATAATTACTTTTAACAATGAGATTTTATTAGTTAACGATCCAAATTTCCTGGAGAATAAAAGTAATCAAGAATGAAGTAGTCTATAACTAGTCTTAAACTAGTCTTAAACTAAATATGTGATCAAACTTTCTGAAGCTTTCTCGAATATGCACGTTATACAAAACTGACATTAAATTAGCAATGTTATCGGGACTTTCCCGAATACCTTATCCATAATTACCGTAATGCTAGATGCGAGCCCAGGAATATATATGAGAGCGAGGGGTTGCAGATCTGCGTTTAAACTTTCACTGCGAGGGGAGACTTTACGAAAGATCTAATTCATACACTTATATCAAAACAGTCAGAGGCAAAATCTAAATAATCCTTAGAGCTTTTAAAGATATTTACCTTTGCAACGAGGGCTCCAATTTGAAAGCACGTAAAACATCAAGCTTCCTCTGTGTAATCAAACCAGGCTTTTCTTTAACTTAAATATAATTAATTATATTTTTATTTTTATACAATTATATTTATATATATGTTTATATTTTTATTCTTATATAATATACAAAAAGTTTCTTTCGTAAAGCGTATACATAAACGGCTTTTTGCAAAGCTTTTTTTCTATAAGCTTTTTCCAATAAAAAGAAACGCATAATAATTCACTGGGCTCCAAAAATTTTGCTAATAAATTCGCTCGCCACAAATCATAGTCGCTGGAGTTTTACATTGAACTTGAAACAGGCTTTCTGTGGTTAGCCGCTGAGGTATAAGCAACTACGCATAACATTACATATATATGTAGTATCTAATGTTATTTGATTTATACGCATGCAAATGTCTATATTCCCATTAGATATGTGTGCCTTTATCCCATCGATTTGCGTGCGTAGATTTGCCAAAAAACGCGCTGCGTGTGCTGCATGCCACAACAACCGGAAATGTTGTTTGCAAATTCAAATCAGGCGAAGCGGAAATGTGCAGATGTGACATCCATATACATGTATRTATATATACCTATATATATGTACATGTTCAGTTGTATATGAATCCTACTGCGCTTACAAATAGCAACTGTTGACAATAGGGTAAAGTGTCAGAGCTGCTGGTAGACTTGAGCGGCCTGTGGCGTTTTGTAATTCGACTGGCAAACGAAATGAGCGAAGATCAATAGGGCGCACGAAACCAAATGTGTGCACATACAAACACACACATCTCATATGTGCACGGCTGAAATTTACATATTTCATTTATATTTGTTGTACGGATGCAGCGCTTGCAGACATATTAAACATTAATGAAGAAGCTGTTGGAATTTACAATTTACAAAGCGATGCAAAAAAGCTTCAAAGGGCGCTGAGAATTCTTGAGCTTTATATTTTATTGAGTTTAAAAGATGCTTAGAGCATGCCATAAATTTTCAATATTTTTTTATTTATTAAAATATGACATTAACAGTTCAGAAAAATTTCTGTCGTCAGAAAACACGGAAGTTGTGCATGCAAAACTTTTATATGGAAAAGTATTTGAAATATTTCAAACTTCTTAACACTCAAGATCCCTCTCTGAAAAAGTGTTTTTAACATCGAAACATAATTTTTTATAAGTGCCTTCACATCACCTCACGAAAGTAGTGCAGCGGCATAAATTCGCATGATCTTGCAGACACATTCACCACGGCATATAATACTTACGTTCACCAAAAGTTTACTTCAATAAATTGATTGTTTCGTTTCGTTAGCTGTATGGTATGTAGCGAAGGTCAACCACGTGAACATTCTCCAATTCAGGCGCGAAAAAGGCCAACTTCTTTTTTGAAGAAATATGGACCAATAATTCTCTCTGTCAATATAAAACACCAAACTGTCGGTGATTATCCAAATTATTGACTCCGCTGGGCGATAAAGACTACTGAATATTTGACGTAGCGCGCCAACGGAACCACTATTTTGGTCATAAATTTGCACAATTTGCATATTTTGTTCCAAAGTAAATACGCTCATTGTGAAACAGCATACCAAACTGAATTAATCAAGTCTCAAGATTGATTGGAACGAAATTTGCAAACCAAATTACCAACTCCACAAAAAGTGTTGCCTCATTAAAAAAGCAGACGACATCTGTTACGTGGTGTCCTTTTGATGTCCTAGAGAAGACAGCTCATACTTATTTACCAAAGAGATTTACTACTGTTATGAGAGTACGAGGTTGTACAATAAGTTTTGTCGTTTGATAAGAAAAACACAATTTTATGATTAATAATACACTTTAGTATTCAATATTATCTCCCTGAACATGAATATAATTTCTCCAACGATCCTCTGTGGCTGTGGATCCCATGCCTGAAGTGATAATCCGGAAGGTCTGCAAAATACGTTTCAACAGCCGTTATGACCGCTTTATTTGTTGAAAAACGCTTGCCACGCACACATTTTTTGAGTTCTGTACAGAAATGGAAGTCGCTTGGGGCCAAATCTGGTGAATACGGTGGATGCTCCAACAATTCGAACTTTAATTCATGGATTTTAGACATTGTAAAAATGCTCTTGTGACACTGTGCATTGTCCTGCTGAAAAATTATTATTTTTCTTCTGCAACCGGATGTTTTTTCACGAATTTTTTCTTTCAACTTTCAACTGGTCCAAAGGGTTGCAATAGTGTTCAAAATTAATTTTTTTTGTCAGCTTGCAAGTAATCCACAAACAAAGTGTTTCTCTGGCCTCCCAAAAAACTGATGTCATAACCTTCTTGGCCGATTTCCGGACTCTAACTCGTTTCGAAACCGAACAACCAGGTTCACACAACTCTTTAGCCTCTCTTGTTTTGATTCAGAATCATGGTGATAGACCCAAGTCTCATCCATAGTGATGAATCGATGCAAAAAATCCACTTTATCCTTTTTAAAACGCTCCAAATGTTGCTGAGAAAGTCGCATTCGAATGTGTTTTTGTTCCATTGTTAGCGAATGCGACACCCATTGTGCACACAACTTTCTAAAACTGAAAATTTCATTTAAAATATGGTTCACACTCCCAAATGAGATTAGTAGAGCGTCTAATAAGTCTCTCTCAGTCAATCGACTATCTTCCAAAACCATATCCTCTATTTTGACTATGATTTCTCTTCTTGATGCGCTTTTAGGACGTCCTTCAATTGGATTACCTTCAAGGCTTGTACGACCACATTTATATTCAGCAAGCCATCTTTCTACAGTTCTAATTGTAAGTGAACAATCATTATGCACTTTTAAAATTCGTTCCTAAATTCCTTTCGGTGCTACATCTTCCAAAAATAAGCATTTTATCACTGCACGGTATTAAATTTCTTCATTGTAAAGAAATACTGTGACACGGCGACACTAAATGGCTTGTAAACAAAGAATGAATTTGACAGATTGAAATGAAACATACGTTCATTTGAAAAGCGGACCAACAAAAACAGCAAAAACAACTTCCTCTGTTATCGAATGACAAAACTTATTGAACAACCTGTATATTGTCTGACATCGGTCTTGCATAGGTTCTGTTATTAATATTAACATTTTTTTTTATTTTATTTTTTTATTTTATTTAAAGCTTACATAATAAACAAATTATTAAATAAACTAAAGTACGCAGCGCTAGCATCAAAGGCTTTCGGCTGAAATAATATTAACATAATTTAAACTAATATGCAGCTATGCAGAAATATTTCCAACCAACTTCATCCTACTTTCCATCGATGGAAAGGATCTTATGACGCCTACGCAATCTTTGGACGCCCTTGGTCCTCAATAACTGCTTACAGCGAACGCACACTTTGAAGACTGACCAAGATTTTAACTTCTTAGACGATTTAGTATTCAAAATTCTGGATTCTGAAAATAAACGCTGTTGATATCAAAATAAGGTTTGTTGTTACCAACGAAAATTTCAAAAAAATCACTCAGTCACTTAGGGTGACCGTAAAGCGAGATTGAAAGCTAACTGTCTAAAGATATAAGGTACATTTCGGGCAGATTGGTTATCAATTTGTTGGTCTCCATAAAGGATCAAAATTAAAGTTGGAAATCGAGACTGGGTTTTTTCCTCAAATTAATGCAAACTATAATCAAATTGGATATATTGTGTTTCAAGTTGCTCACGCATTGACTTTATTAAATAAATGTAATTTATTTTAGCGACGTTTCTATATTCTAAGTTTTCAAAAGTATGGTGGCTAGGCAGAAATCGCTAACCTTAAAGTATGTTTTGAGGCAAAACAAAAATTACATTTGCTTTAAAAGCAATTATAATATATATTAGCTATTTCCATAAAGTTCCTACTGAAGTCATGGTATACAAACAACCTTCAGCTGCATTTTTGTGCATAAGTATGGCCATTATCGCCTACACTTTATTGCACATGCCATATATTTAACAGCAATATACAAATACAAAGAGCCAAGTATGTCCTTGCACTGAAATTGCATTCATATTTGCATTTGCTGTCAACGATATGCAAACTCATTAATCTATAAAATATGACCAACAATATCCGTTAAATTAATTACATTCACAACAATCAATACAGTAAATAAATGCGCATTTATTATACAGCTATACATATGCTCGTACAAACACAACGATATGCTCGTTATTTCGCAGCCTTCGTGCGCAAATATATTTTATACATACTTCTTTCTGCTATATGTTCGCCTCTCAATCGGTGTTGCCACATTAATGCGTTATTTATGCGCCTCCACGGTACTTTTACATAAATTTTGCCAGTCTTTATCGGTTACATTACAAATGTGTTTAATATACACGCACTCTTTCAAAGAGCTTTTCACTCGTCCACAGCATTTGCATGATTGCCGCTTATAGGCGCTCTCACACGCTTGTATTGCCAGCACTTGCCTTCAAATTCACTTATGCGCTCTTCCCAACAACGGTTACTTATTGCCTATTTGCTCATCAGTCGGCTGCGATAAGCCACAATGCATTTTAAACGTTCATTATTGTCGTGTAGCACTGTGACTGGTCAGCATACAGCTCTGCGTTCATACATAAGTACTTTAAAAATATACAAACTTACATGCAATTTGCTCGACAATCACGGTAATCCTCTCTGTAAGCTTACATTTTCACATTACTTGTATTGACAGACCATTTAATTTGATGTTATCATTGTTGACAGTCTGACAAAAACTGTCACCGACACGCATAGCCACATAATAAAGTTTAAGCTATTTACAACTCAGTATGAGATTGGGTTATGATAGTTGATTTGACTTGTCATAAGCAATAGCAAACCAATTGAATACAATTATAATTATTGAATTACCAAACGCATAACTACCGAATTGGTGTAATGACTACTCTTAGTCCCACTACTCAGCAAGGCACTCTTACCGACACTGCAATACATTGAAGGAATTTACGTGGAAACTAAGTCATACACACCGTGCAACTCGTAAAGTCTTGGCTTAATAAAGAGGTGATCTTTGCACACTAGTTTCAGTTGGAATTCAAATTTCTACAGGCTGTTCTACGCACTTATAGTTCTCGTCGGTACTAACAAGAATTTTTTTCAGCCCTAACTTTTTACTTTACAACCCTTTCTTTGCTAAAATAAAAGGACTTTTTTCAAGTCCGCTATTTTGTTATTAACCCTTGAAATTTAACTTCAGTAGATCCAACCATAAAGAGATGTCTATAGATTTAGAATAATCAAAAATATTTGATTTCAGATAACATCACCCGGGCCAACCACGTGCATTTTTTTTTTTTTTGTTTTTTGAAGTTCCAACTTCGAGTTGTAAAAAAGTATTAAATTTTTGAAATACATTTTTTTTTTTTTTTTCAATGGATAATTAAAAACACTCTAAATATTGAAGATAATTAATTTTTATTTTTCTATAAAAAACCACCTTCAAAGAAGTCACGAAAATAAGCATAAGTTACCAGACTACTACCTTAAACAGTTTGTAAAGAAAGCAACAGAGCTAGCAATTTAGCCTAGTTCTAGCATATCAGGTCTCAAACGTTTCTATTCTTCAAAAGAGAAATCAAAAAAAAGTTACTGAACATTGGTACTTCGTCACGAAATAAACCTACATTTCAATAGTTTTTTCCAGCGAACATTTTTTGAAGCCGGGCAAATAGAGAAGTATCCCTAAGACCGCGCATCGAGTTGTAGACGTTTGCGCCAGCAAACTTGGGTAGAATGTCTCGATTGTGGCTTCACGCGACGTTTATCTTGCACAGAGCTTTCGTTTGGCAATATTCATGCACGATATAGTAACCAACTTACTCCACTGATATCGTTAGACAGTCGGTTATCTACTGTCATCCAATTATTTAAAAAAATTTTTGTATTTTCACCCATAACTAGCGCTTTTAAACCAAAATCTGTATTCCATCAAGCTCTTCTTGCCATAAATGTTCCAAATCTATTAATATTTTTAAACAAGTGTTCCTTTATTATGAAATTTTGGTACTTTAATAGATAAGCCTTGAGATATATGCACAACAAGAGCCGAATCGAAACTGGTATAAGGGGCTGCCTTATTTAAATAGAAACAAATCATATATAGCAGTAAGAATATCACAAACAAAATTAAATAAATTTAGAGGTAAATAATTATGTTATAATCACAGAAACGGTAACAAATAGAACTGGCAAAGTTAAAAATAAACAAAGGGTAAAAATCACTAAGAATATCATAAGCAATTTAAAGTTAACTGGTATAAGTAAGAATCGATTTCATAATCACAGAAGAAACTGGTATAAAGAAAAAACTGGTATAAATATCTAAAATTGTATAAATAATTTTAAATTAACTAGCATAGATAAAAAATACTATCATAATCACAGACAAAACTGATATAAGTCAAATATAATCACATATAAAAACCGGTATAAATCATTAAATTTTATACAAAATTTAAATTAGCTAGTCTAAAAAAAAATACCATTAAAATAATAACTGGTATAATTTGAATAGTGACATGTCCAAAGGAAAAAATTTTATAAATTAAGAACATTAATAAATTAGAAGTCTGATATAAATGAAGTAGACCGACATAACTGGTCAAATAGAAAGAACTGATATAAGCCAAGAATTGTAGAATACAATAAGCAACTTGCATAAGTTAAATATACCGGTATACTTACATAACAATATCATAGTAAGCTTTTATACCACTTTTTTATACCATTTTAACGCGGTATCCAAATAATGTTTTTAAATTAAATTCCACTAGTTAACTATGTTGTTGCTTTCTCGGTTATGAGAAAATTGCTCTAAAAGAAATATGGAGAAAAGAAAGAACATATACTAAACATACATTCGAATCTTTTGAAGACGATCATTCTTACCACAAATATTCCTTACATTTTACTCTCCATACATGCATACGATACATACGATATCTCTAACGGTCTTTTCAACAGCACTTATTGCTACAATATATGATATAAAATAATCACACCATTCTCATTCGCTCAACTAAGCCCCTCGGGCGCATCCTTTGCTCTCCCATCAACATTTCATTAACAAATATTGCAATAGCAATAAATTGTGCAATACTCACAGCGCTGCATAGCTCGTACAATGTATTGCATTGTTTTGTTATTTGAAATTACTTGTGTGTTGCATGCAACACGAACATCAAGCGTGCATTATATTGCAACAATTGCTTTAGTTGGTCGTGGGCAAAACTGCAAATTGCATATTATTTGTGTGCGATAAATTTTCTATACAAATTTAATGTGAGTGGTGCGTGTGACTGTGCAGGTACTCGCACATACTCGCACATACTCGCACATACTCGTACATACTCGTGCAATCATGTAAGCAAATATTTAAATAATGAATTTTCAGAAGCGACGAAAACGTTGCCAACATTTCGGTCGTTTGTTTTGTGCATGTAAAATTTAATATTTACTGCTAACGAGCTATTTTGTAATAAACTTACAGAAATTATTTATTTAATGCATGCAATTTGCTAGGAGGGCTTATCGCAGTGCAACTGGTCTTAAAATTTTACTGTAATTTTTTGAGACTGATAAACGACATAACAGGGTTAGGTAATATAATGGTAGACTTTTCGCTCTAACCTCCAAATAAAATACCTCGTGTATATAAATATGAAAACACATTTTCCGTCTTTTAAATTATGAAACTCAAATTTTTAAATTTTTAAAATGTAGTTTGAAATTTAGTTTTGAAATTGTAAAAATTTATAATTATTGGTTTTACATTTTTTAATTCTTATTAGTATTTCAGAATACTATAAATATTTCATATTTTTTAGTTTTGAAAAACAATACTTAAAAATTTTAGTTTTTAAAAATAATAGTTTTGAAATTTACCTTTTTCTCTTATCTGTAAATATAAAAGTCCGTGTACTAAAGCGTTTTTGTGTTTTAAATGCAATTTCCTTCTTATAAATTATGAAATTCAAATTTTTGAATCGTTGAAATATAATTGCAGATTCAAAGTTTTCAACTTTTAAAAATTTATAATAATTGGTTTCACACTTTTCGTATTTGAATTTCAGAACAGATATTTCAAACTTGGATTTCGGCTAAAATATTTGAGTTTTGAAAAATGAAAATTTCGAATTTTAAGTTTTGAAATTTAACTTTTTCTCTAAACAGTAAATAAAAAACCGTGAACTCAAAGGTTTGCGTATTTCAAAACAAAATTTCTTACCTATTAACACCGAAGGTCATATTTCTTAGTTTTGAAAATAGTTTCAAATCTCGAATTGATATTTGTATTTCACAATAAATATTTAACTTTGGCTAAAACTTTTAAGTTTTGAAGAATGAAAGTTTCGAATCTTAAGTTTTGAAATTTGACGTTTTCTCTAACGTGTAAGTAAAATAAACCGTGAAATAAATTGTTTTGCATTTCAAACATTAATTTCGTACTTAACTCTGAACTCCATGTGGTGGCGCAAAGGACCAAACTGGTCTATGCATGGCTTATTGGCCTACCAGATTAACCTAATCTGACATAAATCTGAAATTACTTTTGTTTAGGTTTAAAAATACAGTTTCAAATTTTGAAATTAAAAATTTTGTGGCTCAAAAGTAAGTTATAGTTAAAAAGTTTAAACTCAGAATTCTTAACTTTATATTTTAATTTCTGTGTTATATTTTTAGGTTTTGAATTGAGTTTGATTTGGAGTTTTGTGATATGTTCTTTTTTTTTTATTAAAAAAAATATTTATTACAGTTTCAAAAATAATTATTATTTGAGCTGTATAAACTCATCACTCATACCCCTTCAATATCTGTGAGCGCAATATTCAGAAAATGTAATTTGTCGACGAATTGTGCAATTGAAAATGCTTTCATTCTTACCTCAAGCTTTCAATTCGTTTAACTTTTTACAAAAAAAAATATATAAAGTGTACCCAAACAGTAAGTTACTATGATTTATGCTTCTCCCTCATCTCTATTCGGGCTATTTCATTATCCATCCAAACCACCGGCTAAACACTCAGCATTTCTCTCAATTCAATTCTATTTTCGTTTGGTGCTTCTTTTCTGCTCGAAATTAACTAACAATAATTTAATGCCTGCAGTCGTAATCTTTGCCATTTTGCACAATTAATTTACGCCAAATACCTAGCAGTCAAATACACTAGCCAATATTTTAATTTGTGCTGCTACTGCCCTGCCATTTCCACAGTTGTCCAACCTCGCTATTGTCTAGCAATTTAAAATGCACACAACGTCACACAGACCCTTTCAAAACAGAGAAAAGGAAATGAAGTTGAATGCCAGAATATTTCTATTGTCTTTTGCTGAGATTTCTCACATCGTTAGCGCACGTTTTCCGGTCCTCCACATCGAAATCACAAATTGCATTTCCGGCATAAATACTCAGTAGACCGGTCCGATCAACGACCCACCAGCAGCGCCGGCAGAACAAACTCACAGCGGAGAGCATATTGTGGCACACCCCTGCAATACTTCATTCTGTGACTGATAGTGAAATATTTGCAGCGCAAAAAATGGATGAAAAATTGTAGAAAACGAACACTTGCATCCGGCGGCTGAGGCGCACAAACAACATTTGGTCAACCAAAAAATCGAAGTAGACGGAAATTGAATCAATGAAGATAGTAAGCCAATGCAATAAAGACATTCCAGTGTGCAGAAAAATGTGATTGTGGCACGCTTTAAGTGGATATTAAATTTGGCTAGTAGCTGAAGTGTTTTTTATAGCTACCTAAGGAGAGACTAGAGACAGGAAATGGTCGAAATATAAAAGAAAAATCGAAAAACCAAAGCTACCAGCAGCTAAGTTATGCTCTTATACTCACATGTAATTGAATTCCGTGCTTCAAAGTGTAGGTAGCACAATAAAATTTATCCCAAAAATGGCTTCAAATAACCACACACTAGTAGAGGTTTACGTGGCGTATGAGTAACATTATTGGTGGAATAGAAATAAGCCACTGCAGCTTTGCAAATTTAAAAATATATTATTATTATTTAATGCTATTTTATAGCAATAAATATTGTTTTTTGACTTTTTTATCAATCACGTGATCAACTGAATATATAAATTTATGAAGTTATGGATTAAAGTGTATGCTCAATTTAGTCAAGAATTTAAAGAAAAAATCGCAAATAGCAGCTTCCAGCAGCTAGTTATGCACTTCCTCTACATATAATAGAATTCTGTGCTTAAAAGTGTAAATAACACAATAAAATGTATTCCAAAATTTTTTTTAAACAACCACACATTAGTGGGTTAACATGGCGTAGGAGTAACATTTTGCACTTTATTCGTTGCATGAAAATTTAAAAATTTTAAATAAAAATTTAGTTTTTTATTTATTTGTATGTTATTATTTAACAATATAATTGGGAATAAATGCTATATTTTCAAAATTTTTCAATCAGTTAATACCACGCATTTACCGTATGAAAGAGAGCTTTTAAAGGTTATATAAATATAGTATAGATATGTGGGTTCTTAGTGGAGAGCTAAACTAGCTATTTTCCTAAGTCTTTGCTATCCTATGTGCATTCAATTATTATATTAAGATGCTGCTTTATGAGTTGTTCAACGTTTTGAGAGGTAATATCGCTGCAAATAAAATTCCGCAGCTGAATATTGCAGAAATATTGCCGACGGTTGATGCAAAAATTACCAGTTTTGATCATTTTGCAGCTTTTTGAATTCTCATGGAGAATTTATAACTTTTAAACTAAAAAAGTATTAATTTTGATTGCTTTTAAATAGCTTCTTCGCCTATAAGGCAGAAAAGAATTATGACAGCCAACTTATTTTGTATGAATTGACGACATAATTAGTAATATAAGGTATTTTTCGAAGCGATGAAATCTTAAGATCTTCTTTTTGCCACTATTTTTTAGCTAAACTTATAGAAAAATTTATATGGAATTATGATCTCTGCGAAATTTTATTATTTCTGAGCTTTAAAGACGGTTTGTAAAAAAAGAATGCATCTATGCTATATTCACTAAGGTCACCACCTTGTTAAGTTACCCGCTATTTAGTTAAGGGGTGACCTTAGAGAATATATATCCCTTTATTTGTATTGGTAATATATATATATATATATATATGTATATTAATACTTATTATGTATATACAAATCAGTATTCAGCACCCAAGAGCTACAAGTATCTTAACACTCTTAACTAAACTATTACCAATGCTCCTAAAGAGCTCATGAATATCACTAAAATTTTAGTTTGAGATACTTGCCACACTTTAGTGCGCTCCTACACATGCATTCCATTTACATATACACAATATTCGCAGTTATATTAACTCTCCATCACTTTATTATAAACTCTCGGTTCTCACTTTATTTGTCATTCGCTCGCTTGCGGCCAAAACCGTCTGCAGTTCACTTTAAATTGCTCTATGTATGTGTATGTGAGTGTCCAAAAAGTTAACTGTAAACTGCTGCGCATTCAAGCTAAAGCATGGTTTAATAAATATGCTTAAACTCAGAAATATATACGGTGCACTTGAGTTCGGTTAGCTGGCGCTTTGGAAATGTGTTTGTCCGCATTACTTTTACTACTGCTGCTTTTAGTTGTAGTTGCTCTCGATAGGGTTGTTGTTATGATGGTATAAATTTCAGTCTGTGACTTTACTTGCATCTTAAGAGCACTTTACAGAAGCTGTATACTACTACAACGTGCTAGCAGCCAGTTATCCTGGTTGCTAGTCTATTAAATAGCATATTTTGTGGCAAATAGAAACTGGACATTTATTTGTTATTTTGTACTGTACTCGCAGATGTTCTATGTTTTTTGTGTAAATATATTTCTTTTATTTCTAATTTTCAATATTTTTATGTGCATTCTTTATCGTAAGTTCATAGAAGCGATCCGGTATTGTTATGTACCAGAGAAAAAAAATAGTGCATATATAATTTAATAGTA
>NW_017537045.1:3685516-3696409 GCF_001853355.1 Bactrocera latifrons | reverse complement strand
AATTTCCTATTACTATATATAATTCTTAAATATTTGCAAGAAAATTCGTTATTCAAATTATTATTAAATATATAGAGCAAATATGT
Source organism: Bactrocera latifrons (assembly GCF_001853355.1). NCBI lineage: Eukaryota > Metazoa > Arthropoda > Insecta > Diptera > Tephritidae > Bactrocera > Bactrocera latifrons. The sequence continues at coordinate 3,696,323 of NW_017537045.1, read as the reverse complement.
AAAGTTCTAAAATCCAAAACTGCATTGCTTGTTTATTATAAACTTAACTAATTTCACTTTACTTTCCCTGCCGGCAACTAAAACGCATTACCAACGCCAAACAACAACTGACCGTTTATTTGATGTATTTAATGCGAAAGCATTTAACACTCCCTGGTAATGCATATTAAGTCAAATCACATGCAAGCATACACAAATATTGTGACACCAAGAACAACCAACGTCAGCACTTTCGCCTAAAACGGAAAAATCGAAACACTTTTCCGAGTACTTTTGCTGCCCGCTAGTTGTCTGTAAAGTTTTACAACAACAGCAACAATGTGTTAAATAAAATCTCATTTAAATAAGCGGACGCACAAAATTCATAAGCACTTGGCTGAGCAGTCAGCAACCCAAAGGCGACACATCAATTGAGTTGTTATTGTTGTTGTTGCTTATTATGCTCACTTCAGTGTGACAGACGCACTTGAGCGTTAATTTCGTCGATTCCATTTTCAAAATCCTCGCATACACATAAACACTCTTACCCACTCTTTGCGAAATGACTTGATTCCTACACATTACTCATACGCCGCGTAGCACCGAACGAGTGCAAGCCATAGCATGTACGGCACAAGTCTCGGCCGGAAGACAAAACAAAAGTTTTCCCTAGCAGCAGCAGCAGTCGCTAGCAACAATGAAGTGTTGCCCTTACAGTTTTGACTTTAGTATGTGTGTGTATGTGTGCCTGTGTGAGCGCGTTAATGTAAATGACTGCGTACAAAAGACGCGCGCGTCTGAGTGATGAGAATAGTTATCATTGTTATTATGATATGAAATTTATGTGCAGATTTTTAACGCAACATTAAATCTGCGCTGCTGTTGGCGGGTGTGATTTGTGCGACAGTTGGAGAAGGAAAAATAAAAGGAAGGTAGTGACTTTTACGGCAGCAAATATCTGAGAAAGCAACCATTGTTTGGCAAATAATGAATCAAAGATATTTAGAAACATCGAAAAGATCGGTTGCACCGAAGTATTACGAAGTATTAATACCCTTCACAAACATAAAAGATTCTTTAGAAAAACTTGATTTTGATTCGTTAGTTTATATGGCAACTATATGCAATAGTGGCCCGATCTGAACAATTTCCATTGTAACCCACCCCAAAATTGGGGAAGATATGTCGTCAAATGAAAAAAACACCAGATTTAGATTATTCAGTTTTTATGGCAGATATATGCAATGGTGCTCCAATATGGACAATTTCTTCGAAAATTTCACTATTGCTTTAGACTAAAGTCCATGCCAAATTATTTGCAGATATCTCAGCAAATAAAAAAAGTTTTCCTACAAGCACTTGATTACGGTCGATCAGTTTGTAGGGCAGCAGTCGGTGCTTTCGACAAATGAGCAACTTCTTGGAAAAAGAAGGATGTCTGAAAATTTCAGAACGATACCCCAAAAACGGACAGACGGACGCACGGACAGATACATAATGCGACTCAGTTCGCCATGCTGACCAGTTATATATATATTTTATAGGGTCCCCGACGCTTTATTCTGGGTGTTACAATCTTCGTGATTTAGGGTATAAAAAGTAAAGTAATGCTGAAAGTCAGAATCTATTAGCCATAATACAGCAACCTCTCGCATTTTCATAAAGTTAATGAATGGTAAACTCAAATTTATATCCGGCGGGTTCACATATGTACATATTTCAAGAGTTATGTCAAATTAGACATAATTCTCACCCGTTTATCAATTTTTATTCGAGACATTGTTTAAAAATATTAAGCACAGTTCAACAGATACATGTCTTAATCAATTCATAGATGCATCTGCAACCTTATCTTTTAACAAACAACAGGTAGCTGAGGAAACTTTTACATGTCTCGAGATTATAAATATTTCTGGAAACGCTTTCATGCAGTTCTCGTTTTCCCATTTTTACTATTCATCTTGCTTTTTTTCCTCTATACAATACAATCTCATCACTATATAACAAACTCACCACTGTATACTCTCTTTTGCAGAATTTCATTGTGCGCGGCTCCAGTCAACCCAACACTATGGCCGTGTCTGTGCGTCTGCCTCCGGACACTGGTCCCTACATTGAACACTATTTGATACAATCAAACGACGGCATATTGAGCTTGGAGAGCTCGCGTTTCACATTCGATTCGATACCGGCACTGATCGCACACTATGCACAATGCTGCGATGAGCTGCCGGTACAATTAGTACTGCCACGCGCTTTGCGCGAAGTTAAAAATCGCCAACAACTCTCATCACTGGCGCTCTTGGGTCAAGAGTTCTGGCGTTATCCGATGTCTTGCCCGAAGCCACAAGAGTCAGAGGCTAATCTACTCGATGCTAAATCACCAAACTCATTGACAGAGACCAGCGGCTTGGGCACAACGGTTTTCAGTAGCAATTCCGCCGCACCACAATCGTCTAAGATCTTCAGTCCAACCAGTAATCTGGCCGGTCTTTTCAGTCAGGCCGGCACACCATCGGATACCACTTCGAGCATGAGCTCTTTCACTACAAGTGGTGGTCCACAAATGCAGCTAATGAGTCCCGAATCGGTGGACTCAGTAATATTGACAATGTCACCCGTAGACGTTAATAATCATTGTAACGGCAATGCTAATTTAACCGCTGATAGTGCATCGGCTACGAGTGGCAATCTCAGCACTTTCAAATCGAATAATATTCTGCCGGTAACAGCTAAAGGTATTAAAATGAACGCAGATAATGGCATACGACCACGACGTCCCAAGCCACCGAACACGCTGAATTTAGACCTGCGTAAACCGCCGGCACCACCTTTGCGTTGCTTTAAGCCACTTACACCCAGCAGCCCATTACCATCGGAACATGGCTTGAGCGCGGCCAATAATTTCACAGTGACCACCACAGTCACATTTTCAATGGAGAACAATAACTCGCCACATTTTGTTGAGGTAACCACACCAGCGGCAGCAAATAACATGATCACACCAAACGCGCTCAACTCGAATGCAACTTTCCAAACATTCTCGAAACGTCTCTCACCGGAGGGTGAATGCAAAGATACGCTCTCTTCACAGGGTTCTTCGAGTGGCAGTCGCTGGCAATCGCAGAGCAGCAAAGACTCCAATCACAGCCAAAGGAAAATACTATCACCTTGCTCGGCTGGCACACCAACCAGCGCTATGGGCAGCAGCGGCAGCAGCAAATCACGACGCATCAAAATGCGCAAAGAATCCCAACACTACAAAGAGTCTGACATATTGGAAAGCCCGCAAATATATTGCCGCAGCGCGTTGGGCGATAAAATTAGCGACTATGAAGATCTATGGACACAAGAGTCCAACGAACGTACTGGCCTGCTCACGAGTTTTAAGCCCACCGATGGTGCACAAGGAAAGCGTCCGGATCTGCTTGCCGAAACACGTAATGCTTAAATTACTTACAAATATATATAGTACATAAGTAGTTCAAATTGATTCACAAATTTCACTTTTATTTACAGCCACAATTACTTCCCTAAGCGCCAACTTGCTCTCACCTGCCAATTCCACTGCCAACTCCGCCAGTCCGCCACGCAATGGTGATGCCTCGCCCACGCCCACGCCTACGCCCACTGCCGATGCCGATGCCGATGCTTGCGATACCCAGCAACTGATACAATTCTCTGCCGATGCACAGCCACGTTCGCGTACTGGCCTACTCTTGCCCGGACTGATGAGCCAATCGCTCTCCGAAGATCAATTCAAGGTTTGCGAACCGACTGAAGGCGATACTACACCGACCGCAGATACGCCTGCCTCACGTAGCAAACAAGGTAGTCCCTTCTATGCTGAACCAGCGGATGCACTGCGTGAAGCCGGTCTCACAACTGCCAGCATACTGCGTCGCTCACAACGTGGTCCGCTCTTGCCAGCAAACCATCGGCATTCCGAACCGCCTAAAAGCGGTCTAGCACGCACACCCATGTGTCCCTTGTTGATACCCAAAGAGTTCGATAAAATCGCTGGCAGTCTTGATGAGTTGAAGAAAAAGCAACAACAACAGCAGCAACCGCAGGCGCAGGCGCAGCAAGCAGCAGCACAACAACAGCCGACAAAACGGGCACGTGGCCGTTTTGACCAATGGCAATTGGATAGCAGTTGGGAATTTGTGCGCAAACAAGATGGCGATGGTGATTATGATGAGAACGCAGCTGAGCATAATACCAATAATAATTATGGTGATTACGATACTGAGGAACAGTGGCGTCAGCAGCCAACAAGTACGCAGGAAAAAGAGAATTCATTGGGCCGTGAAGCCAACAAGGAGAATAAGCATAAACCGTTAACTGTACATCAAATAATTGCGAAACACTTTCCCGATTTAAATCTACCCGAGCTAATACATTGCTCTACTCCGCCACAACAAGCGTATCTGCAACAACAACATAACGGTCAGAATGGACAAAAGCAATTAAACGAACATCACGGCAGCCAGAAATCTTTTGACAGTCAGACTGGTAGTCGCCTATCGTCCTACGACAATGTCGGCGGCACATATTCTTTTTGCCAGTCGTATTGCAACGGCATTGATTCGGCGCAATCGGATGATGGTACAGTGTTCTCGGAACCGTGGGACTCATCGCAATGGGACTCCATCAATCCACAGGATGGTGAGTTTGCTTACTTACGATATTCTTAAACATCGTAACTCTTTCAAATATTGTTTTAGATGCCACCATCACTTCGGACACCATACACTTTTCGAAATGTCGACCCGTCGTCTCAGAAGATGATACCATAATTGAAGAATTGAGCACCAAAGAAAGCAATCAAGACACATTGAAAGCAAAGAAGTCGAATAGTAGGCAAAAGGTTGCAACAATTTTACGAAACCCAAGCATGCGAGATCGCGAAATTTTACGTAAGTACCAACTTTATAATTTTGAAATAAGACAGGGCAGTACAGGAAACAGTTAAATATTTTTTACTGGTATTTATGGAGCTCAATAAGTTCAAAGTACGTATCACTTTATGTCTTTAATTTATAACGTGTCATGATATCGTTCTTTAGTAATACGATTGTTTTACAAGTAAACACAAATGTTTTGAAACAAATTTAAAAATTAATAATTAAGGACATTCGAAAAACTATTCTAAATATCTACAAGTATTTAGTTCTAGAGGAATGACGCTGAAAAAATGTGTTTTTAATTAATATTAATAGGCTCTAAACAACCGCTTGGTAGTTGGAAAAGCTCTTCCAGCTGCGCTGCGCGTGACGGTTTTCTTTTATGCCATAGCCTACTTTTTTGAACAATGGCTCTACACTTTTCGCGGGTGTCTTCTTTTGCCAGTCGCATTTTGTACTCAAACTCCTGTATCGGAGACTTCTGCGGATAGGACGTGGTTTCTGACGATGTTTTTGTATCGTCAAGGATCTGGTTGACATCGCCGATGTGCACTCAGTCAATACCATGTTTTTTGGAGGGTGTTCGCGCTCTTTTGTGTCTTTTTATTACATAAGTCCTCATGGCAAATTTTATTCGAAGCCACTCAGTAGCTAATCAGGAGTTCTCTCAACTGAAAGAATACGACCAGTTTGATGATCCCATACTTAGAACGTACTTGAAGACCTAACAGGTGAGTCGTAAACAATTGTGACGTGGCATAATACCACTTTCTCCAGCCCGAAAGCAAATGTGGATATTCAGTATATCTTAATCTGGATCTTAATAGTACCAATCCTGATGATCACTAATTTCTATTAATCCCACCATTTATTGGGTATGCATACCCGCGAGACAGCTCTTTTGGGGTAGTGGATGCTTATTCCGCTCAATGGAGGAATCTGTTCACCTCGCCACCGGAGATTCATGGGATGTTTCAATTTTTTTAAGCAGAACCATCCTCTTTTGTGAATCTTGATCAGCGGTGGCTTATTAGGCATGTACAGCTGTCTTAAGGTCTTTGGTCTTCCATAGTTCGCTAAGCTGCAGCACTTGGTGGTTGAGCTCAAAGCCTTAAAGCGCCGTCGTTTTACAAGATAGATGAAAATCGCTGAAAGAGCTAAAGAATATCTCAAACATCCAGCTAAAGAAGTGTTTCTAAGGTTGGAAAAAGTAATGACATTAGTCCATAATATCAAATGGAAACTATTTTGAAGATGACAGAATGTAACAGAATTAATAAATATTTTTTCAAAACACGAAAATGTATGCATTTTTTGGACCACATTTCGTATACATTACCCAATTGACGTGCTCCCCAGAACGCTTATTTAATCTTTCGTTTATTTAACATGTGTCTACTAAAACATAAAGACTGATCCATATCGAAGTTCCGAAACTTTAAATTTAATGGCGAATATTATTAGTCGAAAGAACATTCTTTGGCATTTATTTTTTGAAGATTTTCTCTTACAAATGTTGACCGCGATTAGGTGTCAGATAGCCCATCCTTGAGTTCAATTTTTGATGAAACGAAGCGGGACAGTCCGAAAAGATTAGATTAGATTTTACGTATCCCCTCCACGAAAAGGTCTAACGGTGTGATATCACACGATCTTTGTGACCAATCGACCGACACAAAACGTGAAATTATCTGCTCACTGAAGTGTTCCCTCAATAATTCCATTGATTGATGCGATGTTTAGAAAGTGGCTCGGTCTTGTTGAATCAAATGCCGCCAAGATCACGACCTTCAATTGCAGGCATCAAATAGTTGGTTATCATGGAACGTTTACATCGTCATCATTTTTGAAAAAATATGGACCGATCATACCACCGGGCCACAACTGGATAAAATTGCAGATCTTGAATCTCTTTAGCTTGCTCTTCGTCCCAATTGCGGCAATTTTGCATGTAAAAATTTGGCTCGAAAACGGCGGATCTTCTTGGAACTGTACGCCTTCAATTTAAGAACTGGACGTAAAAAGCGCCAAGTCGTTTCATACGTCAGTTCTAATTGCTGCGAAAGGTTTCTTCACTGCGTGCTGGAATATTATCCAATAATGAATGCTGGATCTCAAGATAGGTGTTAGTTTCACGAAAAGTACGCTCAGTAAACCGATTATATTGACCATAAGTTAAGCGAGGCGCATGAAACAAATTATTTTTAATATGTGAACAGCGTAAATGAAATGCCAAACAATACTTATCAAAAATAACATGATTACTTGACACGACTCACGTGTGATCTGTCAAAAAAAGGCTATTGAAAAAAGTATCTCTACTTGGATCACTCGTTACTTGTTTGAAAATAAAATAAAAGGTGCTATTGTCAATTTCTTTTCTATTATATGTATTATATAAGAATCCAGAACAGGTGTTGACAAAGGTCGAACTCACTTCTTAATTGCCGCGGCTAACTGACTTGCTTGAATATGGGTTTGGAAATTATACTAAGAAATGAATGGGCATTCTGGCTGCTTTTTAATTAAGAGTTCTCTGGTCATATTAAGTGTAGTGGCGCGCTCTTATTAAATAAGTCTTTACTGAAAAATAAAAATATTATATACATACATATGTATATGTTTTACATCGAAGTCGCCGATTTAAGGATTATTTAGTGTGACAAAAATTATTTCCACTTTCCGGAACAACCATTCAGTTTTGACCATGAAAGTAAATAATTCATTACTGATTAGCTGTAAGTGCATCTGCACTGAACTTAAAATAAATGTATACAAATTCGGGAATGTGAAATATCCGTAAGCGCTATACAAATATGCATATTTGCACTTCTCATCCATATTCCACGCTTAATTTCGACATTTGACGGAAACTCAATGCGTCTTGATAAAAGCCAAGACGCTCTTGCGGCAACTCCAGCTCCAGCAAGAACGGCAATGAGTACGAAGCGCCTACTGCAGCGCTGTCGTGCAAATATTAGTTCCGCATTTTCGACTGTGCGCTCACCAGATTGTCGCCGCTTGGCATGACCGCGGCATTGTTGACGCCCGCCGTGACCTAAAATTAGAATTGCATATTTCCAACACGCGCACGCACACAGAGATATTTTCTCCTCGTACTTGTAGTTTGTGTACTTTTGTACTATCAGTTCGAAAATAATTACGCACTGACTAACTCGCTCCGCTAAGCGCTAGAGTACGCTGAATGGAGTGTCAGCGCGGCGGCTGCCGCGTCATCGTCGTCTTGGTTGTGCGTTGTCCGCGTTGCCGTCTGTCTGCGTCTGATAATGCTGCGCTGGGCGCACGCCACACTGACATTCGTCAACAATGTCTCGTTTTCATCTCAGCTTTGTAGTAAAGTAATAAAACAAACAACAACAATGATATATAAGTAAATGCCGCATGCGCTTTGTTGGTCGTCTTACAACCGACGCTTCTAATCGGTTTTTATCAGCGCTGAGGGTATTGCGACGCAAAAATTACTTTGTGCGCAGCATTTGAGTTGCCGCATACATACGCGTGTGCTTTCTAAGTAGTTGTGTCATATTCATGTCAATCGTGCCTCAAGCACGCCTGTGTTTAGGAGCAGCAATGTTTCGTCAACATTTTCATATTTTTATTCGAAAATTTGTTTACTTTTATTTCTATTAATGGTTCTGCTAATTATTAGCTTAACATTGAGCGAGTATGTTGTACTCTAGCTGGAAGTAGTTGGTTTGCTGTCATTTACTCTTACAAATGTAAGGAAAGGAATTCAATGATAATTTAAGGCGCACTCGCACTTTGCGGAACCGGTTAGAACTGGTATGCGCTTGAGTTGGAAGCAGTTAAAGTAAGCGATAGAGATTAGAAGTTATAGAATTGTAGGACCTTAGAAGTGAACTTTGGTACGCCTGCATTATTTTTATTTTTATTTGTATCATTATTTTTTTTCTTTCAAAGTGATAATAGCAAATATTCTAATAACTATGTTTTCACAAGGGGTGTTTCAATGGGTTTGGTTTTATTTATGCTTACTATATAATAGTCGTTTTTCAATTATCATAAATACTTTCGACGGTAAAGTGTCTGTTCCGTTAAGAAGCCATCACACTCTGAGAATTGCTAATAATTATTTTCAAAAATTTCCTAGATCTTGAATTTTCCCTCCTTCTTAGTTTCGCAGWTTTATTTTATTTTACATAAATATTCTTGGGGTTGCCATTTATTGCTACTTCGGTTGTACCGAAGCTAGAATAACCTTCAAAAAATAGTTTGATCGGTCAGTTCATATGGCATATTCTTGGAGGTTATCAAATAACTATGTTTTCCATGATCCGATATAGTCGTTTCCGACAAATGAACCATTGAGCCAGAAATTGGCCTCATCGCTGAACAAAATTTAACTCGAGAACGTCGGATCTTCTTGGAACTTTTGAAAAGCCTACAGAAAGAAGTGATGTTCCTTACACAAGCTGTACTTTGTACGCTTTCAATTTAAGATCTCGACGTAAAATGCGCCTAATCACCAAACGGCAGTCCGAGTTGCTGCGACTCTCCACGGTCTTTGTGTACACTATTCGATTGAATATTATCCAACAGTGGCTGCCGGGTCTCAAGATGGGTGTTGCGAATAGTACGCTCAGTAGGCCGACACAAATTCTTTACAGTACGTGAAATTTCATTCACAATTTGTAAACGTTGTTGAGGCGTAAGTCTCTAGATGGTTTTGGATTTGGGGAATATCAAGGAGAGTCGGTTATATAAGGGTTTACCGTTTTTTAGTATAAAAAACAATGTCTCAAAAGAAGTATTTTACGTTCCATCCGTTCCTTTTGAATAACTTTATTTATGAGATAATACTTCTCACACCATCAGCTTACGCTAGGTACCGGAACCGTAAGATTACAAATTGCTACTATTTTATTACATTATTTATGATGCGTCAATCATTCATGTCGAGAGTTGAAAATTTGGATTCTACCGATTTTTTTATTTTTTATTTCGACTTTTGTTCCATCGCGTGTTCTGAAGAAGGAATTTAAATTATATACGTTTCCAAAAGGCAGACAATTTAACGAAATCCCGTAGGCTCATCGCATTTATTGGCCAAATAATTACTATTTTCAAACAAAAATAAATATTTATAAAATACATTTTTTCTACCCAAATATGTAAGTCAAGTCGTACATACATACATATGTATATAAGACTCACACAATTTGTAGCTAAAATATTTGTTCATATGTGTATAGCAAATAAATTCGTAAAAGTGCTACTTAGTCTTATAATATAAATTCGCACATGCGGCAATCAGATTTCGTAAGTCTGCGACAATAGGCATCGTGTGGTACCGTTAAAACTCGTGCACTCGTATTTGCTCTAAATCTCATCCGCTCCAAATGTGTGTCAACATCACACATTAAACTTCATACATACTTTATACATACTTACATAATTATTCAATGAAATCAGTTTTATAATTAATTATTGATTCACACATTTAACTAACTAAATATGTATGTATGTGCGTGTATCAGAGTAACAATTTGCTGTAATCATAATTAACTAAGAAAATAAGAAGAACAAACTCTTGTACTTTTATTTTTTATTGTTTCGAAAAGACCTTGCAATTTAGCGACGCGTGTGCGTACTTGTTTACGTATGTACATACCACCGTTGCACTCAATAATATGCATCTAAGCTGTGTGAGAATAATAATAAGTTAGAACGAATATACATATGTATGTATGTATGTATGTATGTGTATGAATGCACAAGAGTTTAACTACACCACACTGTTATCAGCTGCCACAACCAAACAGCGTTTAATTATAAGTATGTCTCATGAAATCACTTAAAATTCAATTAAAAGTTGATAATGCCTCTCTTTGAAAAATAAATAAGCTATTTGTATATTTAAAAATTAATAATATTGTATT
>NW_017537045.1:3565318-3683374 GCF_001853355.1 Bactrocera latifrons | reverse complement strand
GTTACAAAAAATCATAATAAAATTAATGAAATTAGACACAAGACATTAAAAAATAAATCACGCATTTGATTAAATTTCTAACATTACAAACAGTAAAATTTTGCTGTTTACGACAAAAGCACCACAACCTATTTACCTGGCTAAAACCGCAATATTTGCAGTTAAATGTGTCGTTGTCTGACAACGCGCTGATAACTGCAAAACGCGCTGATATCTTTAACTGATAGTCACAATGCGCAAACCCTCACACATATATAATTTAGAATGTCAAATATAATCACTCGTTTACATAAGCATCTTTATTGTGATTTAATATGAGTATATAAAAGCCTACATTTTTAGAAGCAACAACAAAATTTCCATAATTTATCATGCAAATATTTATTTGAGCTTAAAACTTCACTGGGAAAAGTATAAATATTATTTTAGTTTTACATTTTAGTAAAGGTCACTAAACCTACTTAGTTTATAAAGAATTTATAAGCTCTTACCTCGGAAGATATATTTCAAGTCGCTTAGATTCAACATGGTAGAGTTGCAACTACTTTTACAATAAGTGTTGTCGGCAAATCGAATACATATCTATACATTTTATATCTCATTGCACCATTAGTATCTGCCTTATCCTTGAGAAGACTACAACTTTAACTTTCGCCATGGCTATAAATATGTTTCAAGAGCCAAAAAAAATCAATTTTCTATGTTGAATTTTCGGCTCGGTTCGGTAAACAATTTCATCCTTTGAACACGCAATACTTATAAAATAGCAGTCAAGTTTTCTTCAAAAATTTTTCAAAGCTGATTTCACTAAAATTAACCTAGTAGACCTTAATCAACTCTATCCTATCTCGAAACATAAATTTCCCTGAAGTTTGCGATTCGGTATTCATAAAATGTAAGCCTATTTAGAGTATAATAATTTTGTAATACAGTGTGTATATACGCGACTAGTTCCTCAATTTTGGAAATATCGATCTGAAATTTTATATACAAAATTTTCTCCCCAAGTCACTTCTGTGTGCAGCTGTCTTTAAAACTGAGCTATCAAAATCACGTTCTATTTGGAAAACTTTTTTTCTTGACGATATATCTTCACAATATTTATTATTATTGCTAAAACGTCTGAAAAATACGTATGTATGTTCACATCGGACGACTAAACCATACTACTATGAGCAAAATATAGTCAGACGTTGTCGTAATTTTAAAATTCTTAATTTATTCTTCAAAATCTATGTCGGCCCCCTCAAAGTAATCCCCCTTATACTTTGAATCCTTGAAACAATTGTTAAAGACAATTTCCGATACAACCTACAAGCGCGTAGCGATTCAGGTTCAGTGTCTTCAATTGACTCGAAAGCGGTTTCCCCGGAACGAGCGTTTGAGTTTGCTGAATAGTCAGAAGCTCAGGCGAACACGGTGGTTGCGGCACGATATTGGTTGAAAATTTAGCGAAAAAACCAGATGGATCAATGCTATACATTGCTACAAAACGCAAAAGTTAAACGGCCCATAATTCCGGCCTCTTTGTACGAATAGCTTCGCGCAATTCGCTCAAATAGTATTCCTTGTTAACAATTTGGCCGGTCGAAAGGATTTCGGAGTGCACCACAGCTCGATAATTGAAGAAAACTCTCAACATCAAAAATTATCTGCTTTGACGTGATTGTCTGGCGTCTGTTTCCAGATCGTAAGCATGAATCTAAGACTCAGCGCCAGCAATTATACGTTTCATGACATTCTAGTAGTCGGAAAGCGTTGCATCACAGACGTTAACGCAACGCTGTTTTTCGAAAAAAATAGTGAATTTGGAACAAATCGAGTTTTATTTTTTTTTTTTTTTCATTCGTTGAAAATGGTTTTCGCTCAAGCATCACTTTCTGTTTTTTCCTACAGTCATTCAAACTAACGGATCAAACTCAGTTTGAATAAGGAAAACTTGAACCTGATATTATATGTAGCTGTAAAATTTTTTTTTTCTTGTTTTTAGCTGCATTTCTTTCTTTTGACACAAAAGTTTTAGCTGCGCATATAAATTAAGAGAGTTTTTGAACCTGTGATTTTGGAAATTTCATGTCATTTTTATATTCAGATTCAAGTAACCTTGAATATTTATGTATTCTTGGAAAAGTAAACGCTGTTTAGTGACTAGAGATGAAAACACCGTTACTTCATAAGTTTACCTGTGTTAATCTGCAAAGAAACAATGTATTTGGTACCAAATACAAAGGAGACTGCCCTAAAAACAATAACAATCTAACCATATAAGTACCTGCCTGCAGCATTGGTCACTTTTTGATCATGCTCTTTCATCGTGTTAATATTTGCGTACAAGTTGCCTAAGCTGTATTCTTATACTCTCCGTACTCCTTGTAGCACATGCTACCTACGCTTGCCCACCAATCTGTTGCAAATTTTGCGGCAGCTGCGTAAACAATTTTGCATTGCCTAACCTTCTTTTCTACCAAGCTGATTCAATACATATGTAAGAAGTTCTAATAACTCTCTCTAAGTGTTTAGTCTATTTTTGAGTTATGCTAGTTGCTTGTTCGATTGACAATTGACGATTTTTTACTTTTTTACATTTATTAGGATATACTATATGTATGTAWGCATCTATAAACTACAATAGGCCTTTCAAATACTAATTTCGCCCTGCACATGCTGCTCACTCACTAGAGCGTAGCTGCCACGCTGTCTATCACAATTCGCACTTAGGTCGCTCTAAAAGTCTATCTGCCAGACAATACAAATTGACAAATGTATGTTTGTATAAATTTTTTTATATAGAAAATTGTCTAGTAGAATTGGAAAATTGCTGATGCAATAATGGCAACACATTGAGTAAGCGCATAATTATAATTTTCTAAAACGCAATTTTCGAGATCCTTGCTTTGTTAGACTTTTTACACAATTACTTAGAAAAAGTGCGCACTCTTCATACATATAAATGATTTTATTAAATAGGTTTTGTTAGAATAATAAGCATAATAACGATCAGAATGTCAACTTTAATGGAATCTTGAAATTTATGGCGTGTGATTCGACCTCTGACGCAGACTATAGTTTCCACATAACGCTTGTTTACTAGAAGAGTGTCTTAACTAAAAAAATTATAATATGGAAAGACACAGCAAAGATTTAATTTAAGTTAAACTCAAGAATATCGTTCAAATAGTTTTTACTAACGTTTGGCTTGCTAATATGTTTAGCTCTTCAATATTTCGTTATTTGTATTTGTTTTTGGATTTAAGCCATTTCTCTGCTAAACAACTAATTTTTTGTGCGGGTATGAAAAAGGAAGTATACTCTTCGCACTTCCATTTATAATAATGTCGGCATATCAATCGTTTTGCCATCAGTATAGTCTCTGTGCATTCGAAGTCTCTAAGGTCAATAATTAATTTTGCTTTAAATTAATATTTACCGGAAATCATTGTGTTGCAATGTGATCCACTTCAACGACGCTGCATTTATATTGAAAGCCTGGAACCAAAATATTCTTTGATCTTCCAGAAACCAGATCGTCCAGAACTCCCTTCATCTTTTTAAGGGCGAGATTGTCTAAATCAATTATTCCAAATGCCTGCGGACTAGATCTCCCTTTCTCTTCTTAGGTGCAACATAATCTGAAGCATTAATTTTTCTAAAAAATATCTGCCGCCAAGGATTCGCTTCATCTCTTGAAAGGCAGTTCCTATTCGAAAAGTTTTTCTTTTCTTCTTCTATGCAAGACAACTGAATTTTCGGGTAGAACAGTTTTTTTTACTTCAGTTATTTTTAGACCATGAAAATGCTTGGAAACATTTCAATTGTCTGCAGGATAAACAACACAGGGTCTAATGGCCTAACTATCGATTTATTTGAGAGATATAGTTCAGTTATGCTGAGTCAGCTTATCGAACAGATAAAGCAAGCATCAATCGTTCTCTAAACTCGGATCGAGGACTCATGTCTTCATATTAACATTTAATAACACGTTGGGAAGTGCGATTGTTTGATACAGGATTTTAAAACGAAGCACTTTGAAGCCGCAAGTTTGACCACAACAGCCATTGAAAACCAAAGGTCATAATGAAACAGTGAAAACACTCATTTATTTTGGGGTGAATGTCTGACAGCGCACAACAACAATAGCAATCATGTTCTTTCTATGACGCATTTCTTCTTCTTACGCCTACGCGATTATAGCCGAGTTAACAACAGCGCGCCAGTCGTTTCTCCTTTTCGCTACGTGGCGCCAATTAGACATTCCAAGTGAAGCCAGGTCCTTCTCCACTTGGTCCTTCCAACAGAGTAAAGGTTTTCCTCTTCCTCTGCTTCCCCCGGCGGGTACAGCGTCGAATACTTTCAGAGCTGTAGTATTGTCGTCCATTCGGGCAACATGACCTAGCCAGCGTAGCCGCTGTCTTTTAAATCCCTGAACTATGTCAATGTCGTCATACTATATATTTCACAGAGCTCATCGTTCCATCGAATGCGATAATCACCGTAGCCAACGCGCAAAGGACCATAAATCTTTCGCAGAACTTTTCTCGCAACGTCGACTCATCAGTTGTTGTCATCGCTCAAGCCGCTAGCAGGACGAAAATTATGAGTGACTTATAGAGTTTGGTTTTTGTTCGTCGAGAGAGAACTTTGCTTCTCAATTCCCCACTCTTTCCTCTAAATTATTTTTAAGGCAGTCTTCTTCGAAATGTGGAAGACTCTAATATCGAATAACATACGTAAATGGTAACGAATGTGACAGAACCTTAGTAAATTTACTGCTATTCGTGAACTTTCTTTTATTGGTACAACTTCTCTGCTCTCCAACACTTAAAACCCTACTATTTTTTATTAGTTGAAGCCTTACTAAACTGAGACAGTTTTATTTATTATACCCTGAAAAGGTTTATATTAAGAATGAAAAGTGGAAGACCTTATAAAGTATATATGTACGTATATCGATGACCCTATAAAGTATATGTATAATGGATCATCCGCATTTTGAGGTTCAATACTTTTTTAAAGAAAAACACAGACAATTCAGAGTTAATGGGGAATGTTTATTAACATTCGAAAGAACAACACAAGGGCTTGTATGGAACTTTCGATTTCACGTGGTATCTTCAATTTGGTATCTTCATTTTGACATGGATTACTACTGAAGGTAATATCATAATCGCCGAAAAAATTGTTCAGATCGGATAACTATAGCATATAGCTTCCATGTAGTTACTAAAAGAAATACACCTGTGAAGGGTATATTAGCTTCGGTGCAGGCGAAGTTACCGTTTTTCGTTTCACTTTTATCAGCTTATGTTTTATAAGCTCACTTCGTTCTCATACAAATGTTTATCAGCATTTTCAATGCCGTGTTTCAAGTATCCATTTTAAAATAAATAGGCAAAAAAATCTATTTTATCAAAAATATAACTTAATTAGCCTCGTTCTATTTAGAACATAAATATATGTATGTGTATATATGTACATGCATTTGTATAGGAGTTTAACTGTAAACTATATTTAGCGCTGAGCGCATTTGCTCATAAACCATACTACAAATGCTAATAAAAAGAGAGCATCTTCTAGCTTAGATAAGTAAATTGCAAAGTGTTATTGTTACAATAAAAATATATGTATGTTAGTAATATATACATATGCACATACATACATAAGTATGAATAAACTGTTCTTGAGTCATGCAGAAAGCGCGACAAGTGACTTCAGCTTCAAGTCATTGCTACTCATTTCCTTTTAACCCACTTAATTTGCACACATATATGTATGTACATACAAATAAGCAGTCGCATGTATATGTATACTTAATTGTTGTTGCTATTAGTTTTACAATTAAGTCCATAAGTCGGTTTGGCTTGAAATGCCGCCAAACGAATTACAAGAAAATAATATTGATGATTTCGCAAACTTTGAAAGTGAACTTACATTTTACTAGGGTGGTGCTTGTTTATATCGAAGACCTTAAAAATTTTTCAATTACTCTGAGTCAATGTAAACAATCAAACTTCAAAAGTGCGCTATTGTACTAATGGAATTTTATAAAAGAAAAATAGATCCAACACTCCAACGTCATAGCCCAAAAGTGAAGAAAATCAAGGTTCGGCAGGAAATCCTTAAACACATATTACACTCCGGAGCCTTAATACCAATCAAATTAAATTTCACTTCCAAAAAATAAGTCGAAAACTCAACAATTTTAAGAATATGAGAACACCACCATTACTCTCAGTATATGCACATTAGTCTTAAAGTCTTTTCAATTTCATCGTCGGCCACAGAGAAAAATGTAGATAAAAATATTATTAAATTGTTCTATGTCTTGATTGGCGTAGACACCGCTTACGCGATTATAGCCGAGTTAACAACAGCGCGCCAGTCGTTTCTTCTTTTCGCTACGTAGCGCCAAATAATATTGTTCTATGGACTCATCGAAAATTTCTCCTCTATTGGCTAGCCTTTTAAAGACTCAGGTTCAGACATAACCGCACCTGACTCAAAGCGCGTTGCCAATATATAAGAGATTTTATGCAAAATTTTTATTGGAGTTCGAGGTACTCGACATTGTAAGCTGTCCAATTGTGATACCGTTTGTTAAGATCGACAGGTTAACTTAAACTAACCTAACTTCTGTTACCTACATTGAAACAAAATTAACACGAACATATGTGAATAAAAGTAACAATAATAGAGTGGACTTTTAGGCCAAAAGATAACGGGGAAACTAAAAGAAACACCAGAGTGATCCGTTCAACACTTCAAAAATTTAATGCATTTTGGACGCAATCAGCTAGTGATAAAAAGAAAAATCGATAATGTGGAGCAAATATGTCAAAAAAGAAAGACCACCCCGGTCTCGCCAGCTAAGGTTTGCATAGGAAACGATTTCTGCGAGAATTATATCAATCATCTAGAGACACGAGTTTTAAACTCCGGTTCCAGTTCGATCAACTCATTACTTAAAAATATGGCATATCGAACGTTACGAATACCCTAATAATAAATTAATATACATATATGTACATTATAACTTCAAATGCGTATGCCGACAAAACCCACTTATCTCTAAAGTGTATGTATCCTGCAGGCTGGTACGAGTTATAGATTGAGATTTCTTAAGTTGGATAGAGTAATGCTTTTGCAGTTTGTACAGAGATCATTTATGAAATAGAGTTTAGTCGAGACATGTTTTCGCGGTATAGTAAAGCTGGTCAAACTCCAAAGAATATATATGTATAAAACTTCATACTTCGGTAATCCCTGCGTGCTGCGCAATATCTCTGCCTCCTCAACTGTACCAAAATTGCAAAATATCTAAGGTAGTTTGGATTTTTGTCGCTGCTTGATTTTCCAAAGGATTTTCCCCTGTATTGAAATGGTTTGCAAAATTACCACGGAACTCATGACCTATCTACAGCTGTTCACTCGCTTTTGTCCGCTTCCGCGGTATGTAAACAGAGACACAATCTATGTACTTACTCTCAGCAAGCTGTGGGATCGGAACAGATAAGCAATTTCGTACCAGCATGACTCTCACCATACGTGTGACCAGGTAGCGAGTACATAATTCTTGGGGAGAATGCCGAGAGCAGCGAGCGTGTGTGTGCTGCGACGGTAGCGCTCAGTAGAATCTACTCGCAATTATTTTAATTATAAAATCGCTGCTGGACAATGTGGCATGCAGCAGTAATCATTTTGCGTTCGTCGTGTGAGCAACAAAAGCACTTAAAGTTACGGGTTGGCGTTTAATAATTCAGACGATCACGCTTGACATTGTGATCGGCTTGTATGAGTGCGGTCGACATGAAAACGATTTTTCGCTAAATCGAGTTTTTAATAGCACAGCTGTTTTAGTGAATATAAAAAATTGAAAACAGATTTCGGAAATAGCGTTTGATACACACAAAAAGTGCTTGGTACAGCCATTCAGTCGCTTAGTTTCGGCTGTGTTATTCGGTTTGTACCGTACGTGCACCACTACTCCGTGTGTGCCGATGAGAAACTTTCGTTTTCGACAATTCGTTTTTGCTGGAAAAAATCTTTATAATATACACCATGAATTGGTTCAAAAAGTTGTCATGCGAAAAAGCCGTGAACCCGCATAATGAGAAAGCGCGTGAACAGCGACACAAACGCATTAAAAAAACGCCAGAACGTAGTAATACCAACTCCAATGACGAAGTTATCAAACCTTCAAGTTCCTTGTATAGTAGACATATGGAAATATTGGATCCTGAGGAGTTCTTTCACGATCCGGAACATGTGCGCAACTACAAGGAGGAAGCCGAGTTTCTGGAACTTATGTCGGAATGGGAAATCATACCAAATCCGGCAAATATAACGAAC
This sequence comes from Bactrocera latifrons, assembly GCF_001853355.1. Taxonomy (NCBI): domain Eukaryota; kingdom Metazoa; phylum Arthropoda; class Insecta; order Diptera; family Tephritidae; genus Bactrocera; species Bactrocera latifrons. The sequence goes on along the minus strand of NW_017537045.1, from coordinate 3,675,028 downwards.
TTCTTCTCTGCTGATTTCGAAGATGAGTTATTGCAGCAAAGAACTCAATCAGTGCCGGCATATGAAAAGAATGTGATAACAACTCCTGAGGAGCCAGAATATACGAGCTACGGAAAACGAGAGCTGAGCGCAGCACGTGCGCTTCGTAAAAGAAAGAGGAAAACACGTTTCTGTGATATGCTATTTAAAGAGAAAATACAACTTGGTTTGGTACCACCAGAACATGAATCACATACAACAAATCATATGAAATGTAAACCAAAATTTAGCGAAGCTACACATAAAACTTCGCGTAGTACAATAACTTCGAGTTTATCATCGCTGCAAATGAGCTTCAATGGTGTTGAGGAAACACCAATACGAAACGCCTGCGCAAATCAGGTAATTAAAGACTGTGCCATTAATCGCAATCAACTTAAGACTGAAGCCTTAGCTAGCTCTATAATGGGCGCTATTGGCAAATGTCCCGATCGGGATAGTACACCACGTTCCTCTGAAGCTGATCTCATTACAAATTCAGGTGATCTTTGTCATCCAACGAGCCGAATCAACCATGATCACTACGATATTAAGCAGTTTTTCCGACTCGATGATTGTGGAAACATCTTGTTAAGCACGAATCATATAACAGAGACGAGAGGATTCGGTTTGACAGTGACCCAAAATAAGCGCTTATACAAACGGTATCGAAAACTTTGCAGACCTTTAGATGAGGAAATAGTGCATATTAGCTGCTTTGAGGTGCTTAAGCGTTTCTTATTGTGGCTGTGGTATTTAATATGTGGTGAGTTCGACTAACAACTAAAGAAAATGTAGAACCGTTGTGGAAAATGTGGGTAATTTGATAATTGAGACTCATTTAAGTGACTGTCTGAAATACCTGTTAGATAATTTAAGAAATAGGGGCTATTTGAAAGAGTAAAAGTAAGTATTTTTCAAATATCTCGAATCGCAAAATATGTAGTGATTTTTAAAACTATTTTGTATAGAAATTTAATCAAAAAGAGCTCAGTCCACAACAACTTAGTTTTTTATTATTTAATTATCCACCTTATACAATTTCGTATTGCTCTCTTGATTTTTTAAATTTTAAATTTTGTTACCATGTTTATCTCATATCTAACTGGTCTTATCAAATGCAGGTCACCCACGCAACAAGCTGAACGCGCCCAATGGCGGTCCCGGCGAACTGGTACGCGCTTGCACTCTACAACTCGCACAAGATCCGTGCTCCACATTTGCGCGAAATATCGAAAATTTCATCTCCTGCACTAAGGAGTCACGCGAAGCGGCGCCACAGGTAGTTATGCGCAACATGCGTCAGTTCATGAACGGCATGAAGAACTATCTCGTGAAACATGGTGAGGGTAAATTCCATCAGGAAATCGAAGCGGCGCGTTCGCGTCTCAAAGCGGATGAGTTTCTCAATTTGGACGCCATACTCGAGACTGTTATGCATGAATTGGTTGTGCTGCCGCTGCGCGAACATCTCTACGGCATGTTCGTGGACTACTACAAACGCTCGGAAGACATACAACTATTGGCACAAAATGTTAAATACGCCTGCGGACGCAGTCCTGCTGATTTTGGCATACGCACCGCAGTTACGCCGCCATCACCCACATCATTGCAAGCAATTTCGGCATTATTGCAGCGCCTGCAAGAGGCCGAACTGCCGCTCGAAAAGCTAGACCTATTTCTGTGCATCATTTCAACAATATTTGAGGCCACCGGCTGTCCACGCGGCCAGCAATTAGGCGCCGACGACTTCCTACCCGTGCTAGTATATGTGGTGGCCAAGTGTGGCTTCGTAGGCGCCGAGATAGAGGCTGAATTCATGTGGGGCCTACTGCAGCCGACATTGCTCAGTGGCGAGGCGGGCTACTACTTGACGGCACTGTGCAGCGCTGTGCATGTGCTCAAAAGCTTCATGGCTTCGGAGAGCGAAAACGGCACGGGCTCGCTGGATGTAAGTATTGCACTACGCACTAAACTAGTTTTTAATAGTTAGATAATATTTTTTTCCTCTTCTTTGCAGTGGCGCTCTTCCTCGCTGCCAGCCTGCTCATCGGTGCTGCGCGTTATCATACCTGACGAATGCAACGGCTCTTTGCAAACGCGCACACTGCCCGTGCGCCCACACACTACTACGCGCGACGTCTGCCGAATCATTGCACACAAGGCGCGCATCACCAATCCACAAGACTATGCGCTCTTCAAGCTCGTCGACGGCGAGGAAACGCTATTGAATGACGCCGAATGCCCACAGGATGTGCGTTTCGCATCAAAGGGCAAGCACTGCATGTTGGCGTACAAACGCATTGACGCCAAAATCGCTTGGCCCACAACGACTTATTAGATATGGTGTAAAATTTGAAGTCGTTTAAGCGCTCTTAACGCATAAAGCAAGATTATTTTGAAATAATCTCAAAATTTATGAAGCAAAGCAGCGCGCAAAAGCTGTCTGGAAAACTTTTCGGTTATTGCCACAAAATCAAAAGCCTGAAGTCAGCTAAGCATGCGCAGTTGAGCAAAAACCAATATGATATTTCATTAAGGCGCGGATTAATTTTAATTAGTTGTAATTGAAATGAAATCACTAATCACACTCATTGTGTTTAATCATACAAACACATATACATATGTAGTTATATATATGTTTGTATTTACGACTATACTAAACAGTATTGCGATAAGTTAGTTGTAAGCGAAAGCACACACACATACACCAAAATATATGTGTGTTGTAAACGTAGTATAAGCTTACTATATAAATGTATGTAGCTAGTTATATGTTAAGTGAGACTACTGACTAATGACACTTAATATAATAATTCGAATTAATTTTGTACACTTAACGAACACTGAACAATTGCGTTTACAAATCAAAACCGAAAAAACATTGGGGAAGCGAACAATTGTAAGACAAATTTATGAATAAACAATATAAATAATTATTTTAATGTATGCGAAATATATAATTTTTTAATTTGAGTTAATGTCGAAATAAACTTAAAAAATGCTTAACAGCATTAATGAAAATGGGAAAAAACGTTCACCATAAATCGGCATTAAAAAAGCTAAGCACTAATAATGCATTAATTTTAAATTGGCATAACTAAAATGTTAAAAAAATTAAACCAAAAAGTGAAAAAACAAAATTATTGCGCAAAAACTAATTATATAACAATTATATTTTAAGAGTTATCATACTAGTTGCTAATTTGTAAATGAGAGTGTACCCAAATATCCTATTTTATGTGTAAAGTGTTTAAATGCTTAAAACTACACCCTATATTGTGTAAATATTCATAAGATTTGTATAAAGAAACAACACGATAAATATACTTACATATTTCAAACTAATTTAAACAAATTTTATTTATTTTTTCAATTAAAAAAATTTATTTCAGATTATTTAAAACAATTAAGGTGTTATATACAGTTAGAAGGTCAAAAAAAGCGATTTTCAGACATTTTTCTGAGCAAACTTTTTACAAATATTGAAAAAAAAATGTGTACACATATTATGGTAATTTGGAACTGTACTTTAAGACTTAGTATTAGTAAAAATATTTATTTAGAAATGAGCTACAGTTGATCTCCGGCAGCTCCTCTCAAAAAAGACGTTTAGCGGTGACCACTATATCTCTGAACTGGATTCTATGAAATGAGAAAGCAAAACAGATTTCGTTAAAGTAATGTTAAATCTTAAAGCAAAATAAAACTGATTGACAAAATGGCGGTTTCTAAAAAAAATCGATTTGGAAAATATTCACCGGAACTTTCTGTGTGTATTCTTAAATACACACATTATCACTAAGAAAATAAAACAAAAAAATTGATTTTTTTGAAAATTCTAACTGTATATAATAACTCCTTAAATGAAAATTAATCACCTAAAAGAAATAAAGCGCAGTAATAGTGACAAATAAGGCTATTATTTATTATTTTACATTTTATTATTATTTCTATAACTGATTATTATTACTGTTTTTATTGTTTTAATTTAAATAGTTTGTATTTTTCGTTTCATTCGAAGCGTTTTAAACATTTCGGAGTTATTTTCCTGAGTGAACGCCGAGCAAGCTCACGAGTAGTGCAACTTGCCGCTTAATTGTTATTTGTATTATTATCTTTATGTTTCGTTTTCAAATGAAATTAGGTACCATTTACATTGCCGGGGGTTGTTCTAAAACTTACTTATTCAAACGAAGTTAGATCTTTGAAAGTACAGCCCTTGGCCGGATAAAATCCGGGTCAATTCCGGTAACGTAGAACCGGCTGTTATGAGTATCGCCGGGAAGTTGTTTTCCTGAGTGACTAGCGACACTGCTGACTCTAGATTTATAATTATTTTTGCAGGTGTTTTAATTTTAAAAACATTTTTGCGCCATTTAAACTGCTATATTCTCGGCTCAGTGCTATTTTCTTAAGCGACGACGACATATCGGCGGGGAGAACCTATGCAAATTTGGATAATATTTTGCAATAAAAAAAGAAATTCCATTCGTATGTGAGTTTTCTTGAATATAACAGCAAGTTGTTGTTGTAATAGTTTCAAATATAGTCATATTGCATACTATGCAAGAAAAATAACCAACCAAAAACAATTCTGATTAGTTTCTAACGTCTACATCAAACTAACGTGCAAAATTGCATTAACAACCGTTACATATTCCGCCGCAAGCAACACTGTATAAATATTCCCGATGAATAATATCACAAAACCAATCAAAATATGTTATACTTACACGTGAGTTAACTTAAACTCATAGAAACTAAAGTCTAAATGCTGGTCTCTTTGAAAAAATGTAGCGTGAAAACAGCGCTCAAACAATTTCGAGCAATGCTCGCAAGTTACTTACCCTTAACATTATACCATATAAATAAATAAAATAAGCATAGATTTCGGTTACGTATATGCACCGGTAATGGAAAATCTAATGTTTATTAATATGACATTTAATAGCAGTTTATTGAGCAGAAAAGAAAAGACCGCACTCTTTGAAAAATTAGAGAAAAAATTTACAACTTTCTTTTTTCAGTTCTGTTGTAACACGTTTTTCGTTACATTTTTAAAATTCGGGGTACCTTTCAGTGATTTATATATCCGATATTCCTATATTCTACTTTAAATTATTATTTAAAATGTCAGTTGCCAAATTTGAGACAATCTACAAGAAATTCAAAATCTCTAAATATAAAAAGTAGAAACTAAATAATAAATGAAAAAAAATAATTAAAAATATACACTGAAAACGAAAGAAAAAGTGAAAGAGAAAGAGAAAAAATTAAAAAATTAAAACGAAAAAAAAACTTAAACGCAAAAGTGGAGCTCAGTATAATTTAATACTTTTTAAAATAATATTGAATTATAAAACAGTGTACACATATTAACAAAATATATGTAAGTAATATGAAACCCTTAAAAACCAGACAAATGCTCTTCGAATAGCACATTTTAAAAGTTTTGTAACAGATTTAGTAACTAAAGGTATACTGAATTGTCGAAGTGCTCCAAAATGAATGTGACATTTACCGCTGTGAGTAATCAAAAGTCAGGCAAACCAAGAGAGTCATTATAATGAAAATAAAAATTATATTACGTTAATTAAAAAATCTGAAACACAGGAGACGACTTTGAGCTAAGTTTTGATATGGAATATCAAAAAAAAATGTCTTCTTGCAGCGCATTGTAAAGCGTAAGTAAACGCGGAACTTTTGTGTAATAAATGTTTTATTTTCTAAACTTCGCAACATTTGACATTTACAGTTGATGTTCAAAACTACAAAAATAACAATAATTCTGCTCATATATGATATTAATTTAGACTTGTATATACCATACATACATATGTGTAATCATAAGTTAAGCTAATGAATAAATGATCTATACAGAACCTGCAAGAAGAATAATATTTATAAACATTACTTTACGTTACATAGTGGTACATATACATACATACATATATACCAACGTATAACCCAAGCCATTTTCWATATTTACCTTATATTATATATATTATGTATATGAAGTATGTTTAAATTTTTTCGTAATATATTATTATGTTGTATTTATAGTATAATAGTTTAARAATATAAAACTCAAATAATTATATACATAATTACATATTTATAATCGACTTCCCCATATACGCATATAATATTTAAGTAATGATGCATAAAATGAGATCATTAAAAATAAAGTTAAAATGTGTAACAAAAATATTATTTATATATTTTATTTTATACTGAAATTATTGAGGGAACACTTCTCCAGTCTGCTGAATGACAGTCAAAACATAACATAACATTTCTCCAGGTTGGACAAAGCAGCAAAGAAAATGGGTCTGGTAACGAAATATCTCCTGTAATCGAACAAACAATCGTCGCACTCGCGACTTGGCTTCCAGGCATAACTACGAAGTCGTAGACATATTAGCCTAACAGTCATAACTTCATAATCGTATTTTCCATATTTCCCGGCCAAAACCATTTTAAAATAACTTACGAATGAAATTTTGGAAAAATTTCGTATCTGCGGATAGCCCCATATATTCTCAATTTTCTGTCGAGCTAGAAATACATACATACTATACTATGTATTATAAATTTAATATGTATACGGAAAGAGGAGGAATAGTCTTTACTAAATTATATATACTGTATTTTCTTTAAAGTGTATTGTCTGGGTGTTTTCAGAATTAAATTTTTTTTTTCTTAAAAGTTTAGAATTTAAATTGTTCTTGTTGCAACTTAAAATAATTTTCAAACCTGCATAGTAATTAAAAAAAATGCTCCACCTTTCATTCATTGTATCGCAACCAATGAATTTTTTTGTCAAACGCAGAAAAGTATACTATCTAGGATTGAATATCTACACCAAATATCAACCAGGGACCGACACAGCTAGATAGATTGTTAACCAAATTATAATTATCGATTTATTCTTATCGATAAAAAGCACACAAATACTTACTTTTGGCAAGCTTGGTATTTTTCAAACAGCTGTTTTAGTCGTGAGATGTGTTTTTCGTACGTTGTTATGTATACCGCGCACAAATTTATATTTTTTTTAAATTAAAATAAATACTTATTAAAATGATAACACGATGTGCCTGTATAAAAGGCGCGCTTTCACGCCTTACAAGTCACAGTGGTTTCTGCCGACCGTTCGTGACCTTAAGAACAACAACCATTAGCAGACGCTTTATCACAGTGCATGGCTTACGTTCAATACAAAAACAAATATTCGTACCCACTGTGCGCGGTAATGTGTGTCTGCGAATAGCACGATTTCGTGGTAATGTAAGCAATAATGCACAGCAAGCTGACAAAGTCACCAAAGTTAAATTACATAGAAAAGATGTAATACGACTTATAGGCTTAGCGAAGTCAGAAAAATTGGTACTTATTGGTATGTCAAGATTTGCAATAAAAGTTCTTATGAAATGTAACAAAGGCTGTAAATATTTGAATATTTTTAGTGGCAATGGGTTGTTTGGTGATTTCTTCGGCTATAACAATGAGTGTTCCATTCGCATTGGGAAAGATATTAGACATGATTTTTGATAAAAAAGGAACGCATGCAGAGACCATGGAGAAACTGAAAGAATTTTCCATAATTCTGTTAGGCATCTTCGTGCTCGGTGGTTTAACCAACTATTTCCGGGTTTACCTCTTCAATAGTGCTTGTAAGCCCTTATGATAATTTATTTATATTTTCCATCTAATTAAAAACTTTTGTCTGTTAAAGCTTTACGCATTGTGAAAGATTTGCGCTCCAGAGTGTATCGACGCATGCTTTTACAAGAAACGGGATGGTTCGACACAAAAGGGACCGGAGAACTGCTGAATCGTTTAGTTAATGATACATATATGATAGGCAACTCATTAAGTCAAAATTTATCGGATGGTTTGCGCTCTACTGTCATGATTGTAGCGGGCACATCTATGATGGTACGTACAAATATGTCAGTATAGTTTGGCGATATTCATTTTATTTTCAAATACGTAGATATATACATCACCTAGTCTTTCCCTAGTTAGCACATGTGTTGTACCATGCGTCGCTGGTATGGCTATTGTATACGGACGCTATGTTCGCAACATTACACGTAATCTTTTGGATAAATTTGCTAATATATCAAAATCTGTGGAAGAGCGTCTAGGTAATATAAAGACAGTAAAAGGATTTTGCAAAGAGCAGGAAGAGAGCAAAGCGTATGAAATTCTACTTACTGATGCCTTAAATCTTGGTTATAAGGAAGTACAAGCACGATCCCTATTCTTTGGTTTGGTAATCGAGGAAAACAAGTTTATCAAAATATATATACACATTTAAATATTTCTTACAGACTGGATTCTCCGGTAACGTGATAATAATTTCAGTACTATATTATGGTGGCATACTAGTTATTAGTGATGCACTCAGCATTGGTGCGCTGACGTCTTTTATACTGTATGCTGGCTATTCTGCCATATCCATTAACGGGCTCTCCAATTTTTACACGGAGTTAAACAAAGGTGTAGGGGCAGCTCAGCGTGTTTGGGAAATACTTGATCGCCAGTATTCAATCCCATTACATACAGGTTTCGTACCGAAAACTCCTCCGCGTGGAGAAATTAAGTTTGAGAATATATTATTCAGTTTTCCATCTCGTGAGGAGAGCATCATTTTGAACAACTTCAATCTCACGCTTCTGCCAGGCGAGACAACTGCTGTGGTGGGGCGTAGTGGTTCAGGGAAAACCACTATATCTACTTTGTTATTGCGCCTATATGATCCGTTACAAGGGCAAGTACTGTTGGATGGTATTGATATAAAAGAATTAAATCCAATTTGGCTGCGTAGTCATATTGGTGCAGTAAATCAGGTAAGTGTGTTAAGTAATCAGATTTAAAGGTGTTTAGCTTGAACTAAAACTGTAGGAACCAACGTTGTTTTCTGGAACAATACGTGATAATATACTGTACGGCCTTAATCCCGGCACGAAAGTAAACGAAGAAGCATTTGCAGATGCCATTCGTAAAGCACATGTTGACGAATTCGCCTCACAACTACCGAATGGTCTGAATACGCTTGTTGGGCAACGCGGAATGATGCTAAGTGGCGGTCAGAGACAACGTGTAGCGATAGCAAGAGCGCTTTTAAAGGTAATATAATTGTACAACACGTCTTGAAAAAATTCATAAAATAAATATTTTATACAGAATCCAGCGATATTGATATTGGACGAAGCAACTAGCGCTCTGGATTCTGTATCAGAAGAATTAGTTCAAAACGCCATTGAGCAAGTATCCAAAGGACGAACAGTACTTACAATTGCGCATAGGTTAAGCACTATACGCAACGCTGATAAAATAGCAGTTTTAGAAAACGGCAGTGTAGTAGAACAAGGACGCTACGAAGAGCTGATAACAAGAGAAGCTGGTGCATTTAGGGAATTAGTTAGGAAGCAAGCTTTTATGGTGAATTCTTAACAGCTTGCAATTCCTTTTGCCATCAAAGATTTTAATCAACCGATTTAATGTTATCTATGTTAGTGAAATATGACTATGTTGATTTGTTTAAATTATTGTAAATATGTATGATTTTATGAATACATAAGGGTAGCACATTGTAGTTACAGGATAATCTTTTTGTTGTTATTAGCTATATAAGTCTTTAGAGTTTTTTTTTCGAAAATAAATATTTCTGTAAAGACGGTAAAAAAATCTATGTTACATTTAAACTTTTATTTATTACGTGTGTTCCAATATTATAGGGATTTTTTAGGAGCTCCCAATAAAAAAAGAATTTTTAAAGCATTAGGAACATATTTTTTATTTTATTTTTTAATAACGTGTCTCCCTACATAATATTTCGAAATGGCGAGTACTATGACATTAAAGATGTCAGATGTAAGTTTAATCTTCAGAAGCTGTAATACAGACTAATGGAACTTAAATTTAATATTTATTAATACAGAAAAACTCACAAAGCGGTTATGTTTGTCTCGTTTTACTCAAAAGCATAATTAAAATATCAGTCTTAATATTATCTTGTTCTTTCTCTGGTAATTTAGAAAGATAGGTATTTAGTAATCCAAAAAAATGTTCATGTTTCCTTTTCTTTCTGTCATTAATACTACATTTAATGTACTCATTTAGAGTACCAATCAACATATAAAACTTTGCTTCAGCGTCTCTTGTACGAGTTCTTGAGCATATTGAGTTTTTGAAAGATTGACTGATGGATGGTTCATCATGTGGTAAATTCGGCTGAGTTTGAACCTCAACAGCCGTAAAATCTTCAAGTTCGAAATCTAAACTCTCTTCACATGATCTTTTTAGAGAATGAGTAGATATTTCCTCGTCAAAATCATTATTGCTGTTACCGCACAAACTCTCATCGCGATTTTCTTCCTTCTTTGTTTGTAATATGTCCTGGGAGTTTGTTTCCAAAGATAATTTCAATTTTTTTTGTCTGGAATAATATGCTTCAAAAAACTGTTATGATTAATAATAACTACTAACCGTGTATCATTGAAATCCCTCTCTAAACTCTCCATAAATTTCCACATGCTGTGTTGATTCCGTTCAACATAGTTTTTCTTTGCTCTTACAAAACGATCACGAAGTGATCTCCAGCGGGATTGACATCTTTCAACTATGCAATACAAATATACGCAACGCTGGTAAAACGCTCAAAGTACATATTAAAAAACGTTAACTTACCGGGCGCACTTGTTTCAGCTGAAACACTGTTCCAACATCTTTTAATAATTTGTTGAGTTTTGTCCGACGTTTTGTTGTTTTTATCATACAAACATGGATATTTCCGCACAGCGTTTATTAAAGTCTCTTCAAACATTATCCCTAAATCGAATGATCAAACAATATTTAATTAAATCGTATTCTAATTAATTATGAAGAGAATAATATTGTTTAACAATAAGAAACCAAAAAAAAAATTATAATCATAGTCAAAAAGCATTCACAGCTGTTCGTATACTAGAGATGTGCTTTCGCCTTCGCATTATTGAGACAATATTTCTGAATGTTTTTTCAGGAAACTGTATGCAACTTTAATTATTTTGTAGTAATTGAAAATATGAAATCACACAAACCGATTCAAGGTGTTCAAGCTTTAGCACTTTAACAATTCGTTTGGTAATTAGTTTAACTTTTTCCTGATGGGTTGTTCCCATCCTTTGCAGATCAGCTGTTAAATGCATATTACATTCTGCTTATTCGTTTTACCCCACCAATCCAACTAACATTTGTATAAAATGTTATGTTTAAATATATTTCGCCAAAGTAAAACGCTAAATCCGTTCTTCTCGTCTCTTCAATTACTAAACCCATTTACAAGGAAGTCCAGCACTTACAAGCGCTCACTGCTTAGTGTACCACATACGGATCGTTTGTTAACCATAAAAAAAGAATTATTTGAGAAAAGAACCGAGTTAAGCGACAATGAGTGGCAAGATTTGCGAAATAATTTGATTTCTAATTACAAACACATTAGTAATAGTAATGTTGATGCTATAATACTTGGTTTATGTGGCAGTGTAGAACAACTTCCTCTGGCTAAGAATTATGTGCATTATTTACGCGAATGTGGGTTCGAACCCAACTTAGCATCAATTGGGCGTCTATTGCGTATTTACAACACAAGTTACCATAAAAATGGTGGAAACCATGCTTCACTTACGCCAGATGAGCAACAGGATATTTTTGATTTATATGCTAAATTACGTGAACGTCATGAAATTCTAGACGCCACGACATGTGAGAATTTAATATATGGTTTGGTATGTACAAAAGAATGGCGCACGGGCATAGAATTGCTAACTATGACAAAACTCACCAGTACACCAAGTATCGGCGCTTATACAGAACTCACAGTAAAAGCTTTTACTGACGGTGAGTTAAACATTGGTTGGAACTTGCTTCATGAAACCGTGGCACAGGGCAAAGAACCTAAATGCGAAACTTATAAAGCATATTTACGGTACATAGCGCGCCAACCACTTACTCTACAGTGCAATCTAGAAACATTATTTGCATTTTGGGAAAAATATGAATTGATTGTAACAGCAAATGTAGCAGAATTTATAACCGAAATACTAAATAATAATTTACATAATGTTCAGTCATCTCTAACAGACGCACAAGGCAAATGTCTACAATGCAAATTGCAGATGCGGACTATTACTATAAGTGACGCAGAGTTTGCTAAATTGAGTAATTCCTTTTTGAATAAGGTACTCATACGTAACGATGTATTCCAGAAATCAACGCCAGATGAGGTGGAACAATTCAAGCGTTATGTTAATAAAACAGCTCCATATGATTGCGTTATTGACGGTCTTAATGTGGCCTACTCTATGGGCGCTAAAAAATCGCCTAAAATGCTAGCTTCATTGGTATGTTCTTTTTTATGTTTAATAATTTTGAATTTTTTCCTATTTCCATATCTATTACGTCCGCATTTAGCTTGCAAATGTAGTGAAGCATTTTAAAACACAAGACAAACACGTACTTGTTCTTGGACGCAAGCATATGAATAGCTGGCCGAAAGATTCCATGTTTTATATACGGAAAAATGCTAGTATGTTCTTGACAAATAATCTGTAAGTGGTTTTATTTTTATTATCATTTGGAATAATTATATTTAAATTTCAGTTCGCAAGATGATCCTTTTCTGCTGTATGCCACATTGAAAAGTGGTCAATCAACTGACTTCTTCTCACGTGATTTGATGCGTTCACATGCATTTTTGTTGGGAAACGAGTTGCGTGCCATATTTCGGCACTGGCAACAGGTACATCAGTACTCGTTAATTACGCAAACCGACAATGGAAGGATAATTGTAAAGGTAGTGTTTTTTTTAAGTAAACTTTTCAATTATCAATTGTAAGCTAGTAATTTTACAAATGTGAAGTTTGAGGCTGTTTCTTGCTAGTTTTGGATTGCTAAAACCGAAAATTATAGAAAAATTTACCTAAGATATATAATTTTTCTGTTGTGGTGTAGTCACGTTGTACAGAGAACAAACTACCACATTTTATTAAAATGACAAAAATAGCTGTACGTGATTGAAAATGTTTCAGCTCAAATTTGACCTCTTAGCACATTAGTCGCAAACTTTTACTTCAGACTTGTTTAGGTTATTATTTTTAATTTACTATGTCCTTACGCAGGAACCAACACGTCACCTGCTTTGCACACACAAAATACAGGATACTTGGCATGTGCCATATAAGCGCAGCTACACCCCAAATCCTGCCGAATTATTTGAAGTACCTGAAAGTTGGCTGTGCATAAAATTTAAATGAATTGTCGATTTTTTAAAAATATTTTGACTATTGGTAAAGCTTGTGTAAATATAAACTGTGTTAAAAAATTTTGTATAATACATTACATTTTTAAAATTTTATGTACTAATATTTTGGCGTCTTAAACTTTTTAAAATAAGGCTAAATTAATAGTAAAAACAAAAACATTGAAATGGCTTCTGAAGGAATCGACGATTGGGATGCGCCGTTACCTTCTTCATCTACCATTGAACCTGAAGAAGAGGAGATAATATTGGAGGACAAAAAAAAGGAACTGAAAAATATGGAAAAGCTAAAAAATTATGTGGCACGCATGGCGTATAAGCCAGCGCCGCCACCATGCGTTAGACCACGTACCGATCAAATAGCAGGTCCACAAAAACGCATGATTGTCGACAGTTATCTTCAGCATGGCAAAGTTTTAACGCCTAAAGAACGACGTCAGCGTGTTAAAAGACTGGCTCGCAAATATAATGCGATATCAACTGAGTAAGTGGAAAATACCACGTGCATATCCCAAGACAATAGTAATTAAAAATATGTAAACCCTGTTCAGGGTGTAAGTTTGCCATGGGTTTGTAACACCCAGAATGAAACGTTACAGATCCTCACCTTTTGAGATAACGATCTGAAATTTTGCACACGTGCCTTTCTATTCAAGAAGTTGCTCGTTTATCGGAACTGTCGATATCGGAACATTTGATAGATGCCGTACAAACTGACCGACCAAATCAAGTTTTAGTATGTAAGCTTTTTTTATTTGACAAGACACCTTCAGGAAATTCGATAAGACAACTCAACAATCTCCGAAAAATTTATTGAGATCTAAACTTTATTATTTGTGATGGGTATTATAGTTTTGGTGCAAACTCCTTTAACGTTTTTTCTTGCTTTTTCCCACCAATTTAAATATTTTTTAAAATAGTTTAAAGATTTTATTAAACACGTGTTTTTCACTTTTAGACAATTAGAACAAATTATAAAGAGTCAAAAAAGCAAAGAACGTAAACGTGAAGATCTTTACAAACGCAAACAAGAACTTTACTATGAGATGCTCACCAAACTGGAGCGTCAGTGTCGCACGCAGTATCTCAATGTTTTGATTAAGAAGTTTTCGAACTTCATAGCTAAACTGGCAACCACAATGCAAATACCGCCACAATTGGTTGAGCCATATTCACGTATGCAACGTGGCATATTCTGCAACATTCTACTGGCGATCGGTGTCCAACCTACCAATCAGAATGCTATTTATTACACCACACCTGAAGCGATGGAATACGAAGTATGCCACAAGTTGGCACATGCTTTGCTCAGTCTTATCATTAAAGCGCTCGATTCAGCATCCACTAAAAATCCAGATGAAATTGTACCTCAAGAGGCCGACTTTGAAATGGACCGCTATATTAAGGACCGTTTGATGTGCGCTGCCGAAAAGAAAATATTAAGCACACGCAATCAAGCTCACCAGAAACAGTTGAATTCCTCAAACTCATTGGCAGCTATGCTGAAGAAATGTGAAAATTTCAGCGTAAAAACGTGCATATAGTATAGTAAAATAAATTTATTAATGTGTTTACAAAAATAGTTACAATATGATTGCTGTGAACAAATAAACCAATTTCTATACTTTCAAGCACTTAAAGCCGAATTAAACTCTGCAATTTTCCTCATAACGAATTTCTCCTTGGCAGCTATTTCTTCTTTAATAAGTGCGCGCAAATTTTGCAAATTCGGCATCGTTTCACAGTCGCGCACATTCAGCAATGACTGAAATATTGAATCCCACAACGTGCGATTAATATAACGTGGCACATGTGTCTTATGCATCCATATACCATTAGGGCGTTGCGCAATGTCCATGAATTTACCGAAGAGTAAAACATGTATGACACCTGCCAAACCATATAAGTCCAGTTGATACGTCCAAGGGCGTCCTTCACGCATCTCGACACACTTGAAAGCGTTTTCATTGTGTACATAATTAAACGTTTGGCCGGACTTGAATAATTTCATATCAATTGATACACCAAAATCTATTAGCTGCAAAGCGTACTGGGTACTATTATAATCCAAGCTGCAAGTGTAAAGCATAGAAAACATTTTAGAAGCCATACCTTGCAAGCAATCGCATTGTTGTACCTACTTCTTCATTAAAATAAAATTATCAGCTTTAATGTCTGCATGTATAATATTAATGGCGTGCAAATGATCAATGATGCTGAGCAGCTCACAAGTTAATATCATCACTACATACTCATCGACATTTCTTAATGTATGTTTTTTCACCTTATTGCATACAGTTATTAGCGAGCCATGAACAGAAAACGGTGATATCAGGATACTGGCATTATTGCCAATCAGCGCATAATCGATGCTCATGAAAGCCGAAACCTAAAAATTGAGAAAGTATTCATGTTTAGACACATTTAATAGAAAAAATTATGAAGTCAAAATGTTGAATAAAAGGTTGTGAAAGTTTCGTAAAAAGGAGGAAGGTAATGGGGAGCAGGAAGTTAGGGGTTTCCAGATTTGTATTTGAACGGTATTGCACTTTTAATAACCGCATAAACATTCGCGTATATTTCTTGAATGCTGAAAATCATTCCCGTTCATCATACTTGAGAGGATGCGCGGATTAGCTTAACTAGCGAATGGTGACAGATCTGGGCTGATATTTCCTTTGATGGAAGCATTATTTGAAGCACGTATGTGTTGACAGTAGTATTACTCATAATGACTGGCCCTTTACTAAAACACTGAGGTTATCTAAAGTGTAGATTGATTTCGTGTTCATAAAAAAAAAAACTATTCTACGTAGAGTTCAGGAAGTAGTTGCAAGCTAGCAAAAAGTGATTTTCGTCTAAGCTTCCTATTTGTTGGTGTCTGATGAAAATTGTTTTTAGTAGAGATCAAAATTTTTTCAACTCAAAGCCTGTCAGCTTGGCAACAATCCTCACAATTAATTTGGACATGTCTATATACCCTATCCTACAACAGCTACGGCACTATTACGACTATTAATTTTTAGTTTATATTTACCAAATCTTCCGAATTTAAACGACTATGCACTTCCAAGCATATGTAGTATTCCCAAAAATTCGGTGGACGTTCCTGTTTGAGCGCATACTTCTTGCCAGTCTTATTATGTGTTCCACTATTAAAAAGGAAGAAAAAATAAATAAATATAAAATCATAAAAAGTTAAGTTATCTTCGTCTGTTTGTTTGAATGGCAGCTATATCCTATAATGGTCCGATCTAAAAAAACGTTGTACTCTTGTAAGATTATTCTTGCAAAATTTCGTGAAGGCACTTTCTAAAATATAGAAGCTTTCCATACAAGAACTTTATTTTAGGTGTTTGTTTGTATGGCAGCTATAAATTAAAAAAGTCCAATAGTGCCTGGAGAATAATCCATGACAAATTCCATGAATATATAATATCTTGTCACATAGAACAGTTTTCATACAAGAACTTGATTTTCACCGATCAGTTTGTACGGTAGGTGTAGGCCGATATCGGTGAATCCAACAAATGAGCAGCATCTTGGTTAGAAAGGGATATGGAAGACAGACGGACCGATTTAGCAAATTATATTATATATGTATATGTATATATTATATATATTATACATATATGTAATTTCATTGCTCAATATATATATATAATATATCCCACTGCGTGTTACAAACATCGTGACATATTTAATATACCATGTTTAGGGTAAAAAAAAAAACAATTTATGCACTTACCAATACACAGCTCCATATGCGCCCTCTCCGATTAACTTTAAAACATCAAATTCAACATCGTTAACCTTGATTTTAGCACCGTAATTTAGACGTGATACGTGACCAACTAGCATACAACTTGGCAATTCTTCAATATAATTACTGAACTCAATTTGCTCCAAGAAGGCACTTTGCAAATAGCCATTAAAAGGATTAACTTGGGGATCAACGTTCACGTTGTCTATAATTTGATTGGTGACATTTAGATCTACTTCCCGATGAACATATATATTCTGTGATGGAGTTTTGGGCGAGGGCGAACTTTCAGTCCATATGTGTTGTTGTATTTTCGGCGTCTTCGGCGTATGCTTAAAATATATACTCATTTCGGCATCGCCGTCCTGGACAATATCCTGATCACTAGTATCAGGTATATCTATATGCTCAATTGGTTGTTTGATTTGTGTTTGAGTATGACTTATCGGTTGTGGAATTTTACTTTCGCGTTGTGGTTTTATAGCTGATGGCTGTTTCGGTACAGCACCTGTCAATGATGCTGTTGTATGCTCTTGTACCAAACTTGGTGGCAACAAAACGTTTGGCAACGTTGGCGGCAACACGTTTATCGTTTTTGGCGGCGTTTTTAAGATATCCCGTTTCTGTTGACTAACAGCAACGATTTTGGAAGTTTCATCTTTCTCCTGCTTTATGTGTAGCGACTGCTCTTTTATCGGTGATGGCGCCTGCAAGCTATTCGCTTCAATTTGTGGCAAGAGTGTGGAGTTCTTAATCATACTGATATTTGTGGAGAACATAGCAGTTTCTGCATTCAATTCAAAAGACTTTTCAGTTGACAAGCGTTCAGTTGGCGGCGCTTGGGCTAGACTGACCCTCGATTTCTCAAGAAAATGTAATTTATTCGAATTTTGTACAACGTTATTCGATTCTTTGCTAAGAATTTTATTAATTGGATTTGAATGTATAGATTCATTAAATTTTCTTGAATCGTTCAGAAATGTTAAACGTGAAGTGGTTTTCTTACTACTTAATGGCTCGGCGGGAGGGCAGCGAAATCCGGAGAAGTCTTTCACGAAGGAATTCAGAAACATGAGCGGTTGGGCTGGTGCAGCCGGTTTTACGTCTGTATAAAGTTGCTCAAATTGTTCTTGTGCACGCTTGGTGGCGCTTTCAAGCGTATGCGGCTTCGAAACAACTGAAAACTCCTTCGGATGAAGCTCATTCGTATGTGTTGCAGGAACGGCATTTGAATTTTTGTATACCTCATCAGCAGTTGTTTGATTTGAACAAATTTTACTTTTCATTTTGTTTTCAACAGGTTGTGACTCGGGCACAATTGAAAAATCATTTAGGTAAGAACAGCCTAATGTCGGTTTAATGTTTTCTTCTATATGTTGTGACATATCGACTTTGCTAGTTAATGGTTTAGTTGTTGTTAACGCAGAAAGAGATATGTGCTGTTCAAGCTTTCTTTCATGAACGACCGGTTGCGATTCCATAATTACAGAAAAATCTTTTAAACTATAATTGGCGATTGCAAGCTTTTTAACATCCATTTCATGGGTTTGTTGGTTCGTTTTATATTTGTTATCAGCCATGGGTTGTTGGCGTTCTCGTTGAACTTCAACTGGTTGCGATTCGGAAACCATAGAAAAATCTTTTAAATAAGAATTTCCAAGATCGAATTTAGCTTTATTCTCATCGTTTCTTGTAGGCGCTAAATTCTTTGATTCACTTGTAGGCTTCAAATGAGTTAAAGAAACTGTATTTGTTGTAGACTGCTTTTGTAAAAAATCGTTTTCTTTAACTGTTGGTTTGGACTCCATTACAGCAGAGAAGTCTTTTAGAAACGAATTACAAAAGTTTCCTTGATCCTTTTTCTGTGTCTCGATGACTTTATTCTTCGAGGCAGATCTGAGCCAGTTGTTATCACTTTGTACAGGTTGAGAGTCCATAATTTCGGAGAAATCATTTAAATAGGAATCGCTCAGGTCTGATTTAGCTTGTTGTTCATTTGAATCGCTACACTTAGCGAAATTTTGCGCCTTTGTATTAATTGCAGCTTCGGTCACCGATCTAGTATTAGATACATCATTCTTATTACCTTCGCATTCGGCAGGAATGACCGCAGATTGTGGTTGGGTCTCTTCAATGTAGGAAAATTCTGACAAAAAGGAATCACGTGCAATTACCCTCTGCATCATTGGTTGTGCGATGACTTTTTGTGAAGATAAAGGTTTTTTCGATGAGAACAGTACTTGGGGCTTTGTAGACGTTAATTTGTCAACTTCGTCCTCAAATAGTGCTGGTCCTTTGAAAGGCGCTGCAGTAACTTTCGTCGTTGTGGTGATGGCCTTTTATATGAATTAGAGTGTACAAAAACAATTTGGTAATTATTGTTGCAAATAGAAATAGTAAATTTGCTCAATATTGTTAACGCACTTAGAAACAAATATACATAAACTCGTAAAAAAAAAAAAACAAGAAAAAACGTTATCTTCGGCTGCATCGAAGCTAATATACCCTTCACAGGTGTATTTTTTTAGTAATAAGGTGTACAGTTTGTATGGAAGCTATATACTTTAATTTCGTGCAGATACCACGTCAAATGCGAAAGTTTTCCATACAAGAACTTGATTCCGATCATTCGTTTTGTATGGCAGCTATATGCTATAGTTAACCGATCTGAACAATTTCTTCGGAGATTACATATTTATCTTAGAAAATAACCGTGCCAACTTTTGTGAGGATACATTGACAAATGTGAAAGTTTTCCACACAAGACCTTGATTCCGATTGTTCAGCTTGTATTTCAGCTATATGCTATAGTTAACCGAAAAAAATTTCTTTGGAGATTACATTGTTGCTTTAGAAAATAATCTGTACCAAATTTCGTGAATATATCTTGTCAAATGTGAAAGTTTTCCATACAAGAACTTGATTCCGATCGTTCAGTTTGTATGGCAGCTATTTGTTATAGTGGTCCGATATCGGCAGTTCCGACAAATGAGCAGCTTCTTGAAGAGAAAATGCCTTTTGCAAAATTTCAAAACGATAACTTCAAAACTGAGGAACTAGTTTGTATAAATATTCATTCATTCATTCATTCATTCATATATATAATTTATAGGGTCTCCGACGCTTCCTTCTGGGTGTTACAAACTTCGTGACAAACTTAAGATACCCTGTTCAGGGTATAAAAAAAAAATCGGCAGCTCTGAAGGTATAGCATCCTTCACAGGATAAATTTTTACAGGATAAAATAAAAAAAAATCTTTATAGGTGTGCCATCTGAACTATTTTTCGCATATCGTAGTGCTGTCTTATACAATTTTTAAATTTCATTTGGACACTTTGTGAAACCAAAAAGTTATCCATGCAGGGACATGATGTTTTTGAATGACAGCTATGTATATGCTACATTTATCCAATTTAAATTATTTGATCGGAGTTTGTAGTTGTCTTCAACTATAAAGTATGCTAAATACCGTAAAAAAGTTGTCAAATAAGAAATTTTGCCATACAAGTACTTGATTTGAATCAGTCAATTCGTATAGCACCTATATGATTGAAAAGAAAATAATGTGTACAAAATTTAAGATCGATATCTCTAGACATTTCCTTCTGTGTGTTCTAAACTTCGTGGCAACCTTTATCCTGTTTAGGGTATAAAAATTAAAAAAAAAAACTACCTACCTGTTTTTGTGTTGAATCCTGAGCTTTCAGCTGTACTGCATCTGGAGTATTGATATCACAATGTCGTTTAGCCGATGACAACAATGGCGTCCGTGCCTCCATGCACTCCTTAAAAGCCGAAACTTCATATCTTGGATGTAATATGCTCTTACCCGGTGGGGTTTGACCAAAAAACTCAAAAGAATCTTCCAAATTCGAACTGAGATTTTTGCCTGGTGCTGAAAGCGTAATTTTCGGCAAAGTGTCGGTTTTTTCTGCCTCAAATTGTACTAAGCCGGGTGTTGCGATTGGCATTTTGGGTATGGTTTCTGTCTTATCTTCTTGAAATTTAACAATAGAACGTGAATACAATAGCATTTTCGGGATTGTCTCAGTCTTGTCCTCTTGGAAACGAACGCTTCGTATAGCATAGCCAGCCGCTGTATCCTCGCGTTCGTCAATGCGCGTAAAATTCCCAGCTTGTTTAACCTTAATCGCTTCAGTGGGTTCATCTTCGAATATTGAAAAGTTTAATGCTGGCGCTAACGCCGCAGACGCAACTAGCGCATCAGACCCCGTCTGTAAACGCATATAAGCTGGTGTGGCTTGTTCGACATTAGCAATTTGTGGGATAACATTCGATTTATTTATGGACAATTCATGCGTACCAACCGTTGTTGGATTTTTCACTTCTGGCATTGTCTGACCATGCAAATTAATATTTTCTAATGATACCATTACCTCAGCTGGTATAGTGGACGATTCACGCGACTGCTCTTCTACTGTCTCTAATTCCGCAACAGGCATTAATAGCCGCGTTCCCATCTCACGCTCGCCTTCACCGTCAGATGTGCTGTTGGAAACCTTTGTTGTTGTGCCACCAGTCGTATACGTACCTTGGGTGGTACCGTGCTCGGAAGTTTCTAAAATAGTGGACAATTGCTTCACCGTCAAAGGAGAGTATTCAACTGCAGCTTTTAGGGGTTCTACATGTTCATCTGTAATGGCTTCAGGCGTTGGATTACTTTCTGGGCTATGTGAAAATTCGGGAGGTTTCGGTACACTCTTCAAAATAGATCCAAATTGTCTTGGTGCAACTTTCTGTGCCATTTTAGGTGTACTAACCGATTGAGATTTCAAGAATACGTTGAATATTTGCGTAGAACAAGTTTCTTCCGGATCAAATATAGCTCCCCCTACAGCCCCTTCAGTGCTAGATGGTTGACCCTCATTCATAGAAGGTTCAGTATAAATTTCGAAACCTAGTTTATTTTCTACGGCGGTTTTCGTTATTCCTACAACAGACGTGGATATTGTTGGTAAAGCGGGTGTTTTAAACTTGAAATCGGAATTAACTGTTGAAGGATTTTCTCCTTTGCAAACTGAACTAACTTTATTAATAGCATCAGCTGGAGAAGTGCTTGTAGCTGTGCTAATTGTATCTTCGAAAATTTCGAACGGTAGTCCTGTTTTTGTTGATGGTGGCGCGGTAAGCTTATTAGATTCATTCGAGGTTTCGGGTATATTTGTTATTTTCAGAGACTCTTTATGGAGTATATCTTCAACCGCAATATCCTCTTTAGATTCCATGGGAACGATAGAAGGTCTTGGCATAATCGATTTGCGTAAGGGAAAAAAGCTTTTGCGTCTCTGTGCCCTTTCATTAATGCCGCATGCAGTCTCATCCATATCAGCTGTCATTAATATTGTATCATATCGACGCAGACGTCTTGCCATCAACTCTTCGACTTGGTATTCCACCTTTTCGGAAGAATCATATAACTCCCTAAAACACACCATTAATCCTTTCCTATTTTCTGGTTCGAAGTATGCGTCTACTTCTGTCAATCGTTGTGGCCTGGATGCTTTCGCAAAATTAGGATACTGTCTTACATTTCTATTAACATCGTAACTGCACCAATAAGTGTCTCGTTTTGCTGTAAAATTGTTTGAAATGCCACGTTTTTTAAACCAACGGTACGCTCGATACTCTTCTGGCTGAAATTCTATATTTGGTCGTGGGTACATAAAACATTTGTTATACTGTGGGAAAGTTCGAGGATCCGGCTCATTTTCGATCGTTACTGGTGTAAGCCATTCCTTTTGTGGTAAATTTCTGTTCTTAAAATCTTTCGGATATTTAAAGGGCTTTTCATAATTTCTTTCTCCTTCGGTAATGGGTGGTACTAGAGCTTTTTTAACATAATCCTCTTCCATCTCAGTATCCTCGTGAATACTGAAACCCAAATCAGTATTCCTATCCTTTTTACTAAAGAGTTTGCCAGACATTTTCTTATCATGTGCTTTATTCCATGGTCCTGGCTCTTTAAGATTTTCTTGGTTTCGTGCTGCATCAATAATTGAACGAACAACTGATTTAGGAACTTCAGATGCACTTTCTTGTTCAGCTACTGTTGCTGTTAGTTGTGAATTAGGATTGACATTTTCATCTTGAAAGACTTGTACGCGCGTGTTTTCTTGTTTAGAAGAACTAGGGCCAGTCTACAATAAAAATTAGCAAAGTTCATAATAAAATTATATATAATCAATTTAGTTGATAATTTTTTTTTTACCTGTATCGTACCCGGTGCATAACTCTTCACTGCAGATCCCGTGCGCACACTGCCGACAATTGCTTTACGCCTATGACCTCGTAAAGACGTTAAAGCTAAACGTCTTTCCTCGAACTGACGTTTTGTGCTTTCTTTTACCTCGTCGTCATCTTGATACATTAAACGTTGTGCAACGGAGAAGCCAAAATGTTGGTGCGCTTCTTGTAATTCTTCGAAAGGCTGTGCACGACATGCAATGCCTCTACGAAATATTTCGTCTGCCTTGCGCGTATTGCCACATAAATCATAATGGTACGCCCAACAAATATAGAAATCAGCAATCATTGTTCCAATTCCAGCATTGAACAACTGTTGATAGCATTCCATCGGATGCTGATGACTATCAATCTGCGAGTAATTATTCAAGGTGTATGATTTTCATTTAGTTACAAATTACAACCAAAGTACTTACGAATTTCATATACAATTTAATCATTCGTCTATCTTGGAAATAGCGTACCTCATTTTCAAACTGAGATAAGCATTTTGTTAGCACTTCTTCTAAACCAGATTCTTTGCCACCCGAAGGAAAACTTTGCTCTATCCAGCTAATATATGCATACCAAGGTTCGAGAGGATCATTACCACTATATTCTCGAATGGCTTGTTCTAACTCTCGCCGTCGAGCCAATAACTCTTGCGGCGACTCAACACGCAAAGAAGCTTGTAAAATACTGGCATTGCGTCCAGCCGCCAATGGCTGTATATTTTCTTTTGCATCCTCAAAATCCATAACTAAGCGAAGTTACTATTTGTAGTAATTTTATAACTAGCAATTCCAATCAATAAAGCTTCGGTTTTCTCAGTAATATCTAACTAAACACAGAAGAACGTCACTTTTACTGAAATTAAATGAAGGAATTCAATTTTTCTAAGCCGTTAGCCGTTAGCATAAAATAACTTCAAAAGGCGCAAATAAATAATTTAGAATTATGAGCTGCAAAGTTGGCTGTGCTCAAAATATCTTTTAACACACAATTCACAATAGAGAAAATCTTTGTACTATGGAGTAAATTACACATTCCGCAACATTCGTGTATTATCTAATATCAATAAACAATATTATGAATTATTTTAACAATGTGAAAATAAATTATACATATAACGAATTTTCAAAAAGTAAAAATATACAAAGCTTGGTGGGTATAAATATCACGAATTGAGACTTTACCCCAAATAGTCACTAGTGACTGCTTACAGAATTCCACTATCAGTTTTGTGACCTGCTAACATTCAGGTCTCAAATTTGAGTCAATATTTAGAGACTAACGCTAGAGACTGTTTTTGTTCGATTGCTTAGTTCGTTATTACACGCGGCAAACGCGTGGTTTATAGGCGAGGGGGCAACGAGGAGAGGAGAAACGCGCCGAGTTTCCAGTGTTCAACAACTCGCTTTGTGTTCTTATTCTTAACAGTTCGCTGCGACGTTTTTCGGCATTCGTGTTCTTTCTTTCGTAGTGCATAGTTGCATTTGCGTATTTATTTTGAAATTAATATTTTGAATATATTTAAAAAAATTTATTTCACCTTTTGGTACGTAATTTGCAAATATGTATACAAATATATATAATAATAATAAATATTTATATTAATTTTAAAAATGGAGTATGACGAAGAAATCGAATTAATTAAATATATTGATTAAGACGATAGTGAAAAGGGTGATATATGTCAAGGTCTGTTATATAATCTTTGTTTTAATTTTGAATTATAAATAAAATGTATTTCTTAATTGACAGAACTGATTAATAKATGTGATAGAGTGGCCCAAATACCTGTAAGGAAAAAGAAACGACAATGGGTTAAAGTAAAGTGTTGACAATGGGTTAATGTAAAGTGAAAGAGAATGAGAAAAAAACTCGAACAGAGTTGCGCAACACAAGTTGCTCGTGTGAAGGTAAAGGGCAACAGCAAAAGATAATCGCCCGAGAATCAGCAACAAAAGTTGCTTCGTGTAATAGCCGACTTACAGAATTCTACTAGATATCAGAGATGAGCGATATTGCGATTTTTCAATATCTGCGATTTCAGTGATTGCTATTTTTAAATCACTGTGATTTTATATTGCTATTGGGATCGCAACTAAGTCGACTTTCAAATGGAGACATTTTCTTGTTGTTGTTGTAGTGGCAGATTCTGCCGATTTGACAGTGTTTGGCCGACTGTCGATTTGCAGATATTGCATTTTGCATATATTTCGTCTACCACTTCAAACATCTGCCATACTTCACTTCTTTTCCTTGCTACATTTCCAGCCATTATTAAAAATTATATGAAAGTTAAACTCAAAACTTCAAACCGATATGACGAAAAATAGCATATACGCATATGTAGGTATATACAATACCCTGAAGAAAGCTGCTACTTTTCTGCTATTTGCTATAGTGATCGTATGTACTGTGCTATTAAAAAGCCACAGTTTCACAAGCTTATTCTGATCTGTTATCGCAATCGCAATTCACGAAATCAAACAAATCACAAATTCGAACTGCTATTTATAAAATGTGATCGCAGTTGCGATATGCGATTTTTCAATCACAGTGAAAAAATCAGTGGTAGTCAAAATATCGCTCATCACTACTATATATACAACTCTGTCAGAGCTTTAAGAAAACGCCATAAGTCGGCTATTACACGAAGCAGCTTTTGTTGCTGATCCTCGGGCGATTCTCTTTTGCTGTTGCCCANAGAAATACATTTTATTTATAATTCAAAGTTAGAGCAAAGGTTATATAAGAGATCTTCACTATCGTCTGAATCAATTTGTATGGCTTCCTCCATACATTTCACAATATCTTTAATTAATTCGATTTTTTCGTCATACTCCATTTTCTAAAATATTTATATTATATTATGTATATTTGTATACATATTTGCAATTTACGTACCAAAAGATGAAATTAAATTTTTTAAATACATATATTCAAAATATTAATTTCAAAATAATATACGCAAATGCAACTATGTACTACGAAAGAAAGAACACGAATGCAGAAAATCGTCGCAGCGAACTGTTACGAATGAGAACACAAAGCGAGTTGCTGAACACTGGAAACTCGGCGCGATTCTCCTCTCCTCGTCGCCCCCTCGCCTATAAACCAAGAGTTGCCCCAACAAAAGTTGCTTCGTGTAATAACGAACTAGCGGTTCTGAGAAACCGAGGTTCGGCGAACCAAGAAAATTAATAAAAGCGTCACGCCCGGAACAAATAGAGTGCGACAGACTGCAAGCGACATCTGTCAAATATAGAAATACACACGTTCTTATGGACACAGTTATGTAGTTGTGCAGTTGAATATATGTGATCGATCTGATATTTTAAAATTTTCAATAATCGATAAATACTATCCCTCTTTCAGTTTTGAGATTAGTAGAAACTGCAGTTGCATTTTTATATTTGTTATTTTGTTTAATATTAGTATAATACATTCACTTGCTAACTGTGAGTATAAAGTATAATTTAATATAGTTTAATATATTATAAGAAGAACACATAATTTGATTTGGAACACTCTTTCAGAAATATGTCGAACGACAACTTGAATAACGTTGTCCCGAAGGAACTTGGTGCATGGAACCCAATGCGCGATGATTATACCAATTCAAAATTTAATAAATATAGCAGTGGTCCTGGAGCTTATTTAGATGCTGCTTTACATCCACTCCAACAAGCTGAAGCAGGAAACAAGCAAAGGTCTCTG
This sequence comes from Bactrocera latifrons, assembly GCF_001853355.1. NCBI lineage: Eukaryota > Metazoa > Arthropoda > Insecta > Diptera > Tephritidae > Bactrocera > Bactrocera latifrons. The sequence goes on along the minus strand of NW_017537045.1, from coordinate 3,647,962 downwards.
ATTTCGAAGAATGTGAATGATAGTTCGACTTCAAAATTTACACCTTATTTGGTACTAAAGCATTTGCCACCTGGAATTACTAAGAAAGCCATTTATAATATTTGTACTCGTCATGGACGAGTCAGCGATGTTCGTGATAGTACAAAGAATGATTACTTTTTCATTGATTTTCCAACTGTGGCGTAAGTAAAAATTTTGTTTTTGTAATATATTTATATATGTATATAAATACAGTTTACTGCATTCACCAGCGAAATGGAATCCGTTTATCGTGCTTTAATGGAGAATCAATACGGTTTTCATGTGCTGGTAGGAAAGCAAAAAAATAAGCAGGAAACTGAGCCTATACTTTCAGATATTGAAGAAACTCTGCCGTCAATAGAAACAGAAAAGAACATCATTGATTTTGAACACAGGTATTTATTTAAATAAAAAAATTAAACACCATAAAACAAAATGTCTATATTTAGAAACTACCGATCATCTGAAAAAAATTTACCTCGACCACACTTTGGACACACTCCAATTGTGAATCATAAGGATTATGAAACGAAAGATTCGCTTCTGCAACGTAACGATCCACAACGGCATTTTCTTATTACCGAAGATGCACACGAGCTTGAACGAGCAGGCCTGAAGGACTACAACGATTTAAACAATATGGAGACTTCCAAGTACAAATATCGTACAGGCAGAGCGTTCATTGAGTACGTAATTTTAGGGATTTCCAATCGAGCTTTAAATTAATCATATTATTTTTTATCTTAGGATGTCTGAGCAGTCTAAAACATATATTGAAGAAAAGTCACGTCAATCTTTGGGCGGCTATGACTGGTCACGACAAATATATGAAAATAATCATAATAATAGAGGTATCCAGAGACCTAAAGATATTGGACAATGTGCAAATTGTAACCGAACTTGTGATATAGTTTGTGCACGGTGTCAAACATATTTTTGCGGTTTGGAATGCCAACGTAAGGCCTGGCCAAAGCATCGCCAAATTTGCGGTAAAGATAAGTACGTACTATATAGGCATATGTATACATATATAATATTGATTACATTTTAATATATTTTAAGTATAAAAAACAGTTTTAAAGGCTTAAATGAAAATTTGGAAAATAAGTGTTTTGAAGAGGAAAAAGTACACATAGAATCAAACAATAAAGAAAATCAAGTTTCTCCGAACACGTCAACTTCTTCCGGTGTTGTTGAAAAATCTATTGAGATGCAATCAAGAAAAATACCTCGCAGTGGTAATTTAGTTGCACTTACTGCCATTAGCAAAACGAATATAGTATTTATAAGATCGAAGGCTGATGAAGATAATTTAAACTTCTTTAAATTTATTAATAATGTTCAGAGTGCGGCTAAGCAGCTAAAAAAATTGTCGAAAGCACCAATTTGTGGACAGATTGTCATTACTAATTTCGCGGGACAGTATAATCGTGCTATGATACTTAATAGTGACAATGAACAACACATAAAATTAGTTTATATGGATTATGGTAATTTGGATGCAAGAAAATTGGAGGATATGTATGAAGCACCCGAGCAGTTCATTCAAGTACAACGGTTTGTGGAGCCGGTAATATTAAAAGATGTACCGGAAATGTATATGACCGAAGAAATTCGTAAATTTATGTATTCATATTTGGATGGTATTGATTTGGTAGTTAAGTATGATGAAAAAAACGATTTGTTATCCGACAAGGGTGTTTATGAAGTTGAATTATTTGATGGCACTACAAATCAAAATTTCAATAAAATGGTAGCCAAACTTTGCAAACCAACCGAGCCAACTAATCCGGATGAAGCATATTACGTTAATGTTAGTATATTTTTCTTTTCTAAACTAAGTGCAGACATATATTTATTCTAAATTCTTTCTGTTAAAAATAACAGCATTTACCTCAGAAGCAATTACCAGAAGGCGACAACATAGAACTGGTTGTTATGGACAACTCTCTTCTTTGTACCGGTTGTATATCATGTAGTACAAAGAAATGGGCCATCGAAATTGAAAAATTTCAAAGTGATCTCCAGCTTTATGGCGAGTCGTTAAAGGATCAATGCTATACACCGCGGTATGTAATATTTTTTCAATATTTTGTGCTTTAAAATATATTGACATTCTACAAAAACATCTCTAATATTTAGTATCGATGAACTTTGCATTGCTAAATATAAAATTGATGGTAAATGGTATCGTGGTCGTTGTCTGGAAATCGTGGGTGATGGTTTCCCGAGCATCATATTCTTCGACTACGGAAACATTGGAATGGTCAACGTCAAGAATATTAGGCGTTATCCAGCACAGTTTACTTTTCCAATTTACACTTGCGATTGTGAAATTAAAGGTAAAGATTTGAAATTACCACAAGTTTTATATTTAAAATGCATATTTCAAAATATCTAATAACGTTATACAATTGTGAAGGGTTGCCGGAACAGTGTGAGGCCGATTTGGTTCAGAAATTGGAAGAACTTATACCTAATGGCAGTACGATTCATTGTGAAAATGTGACGGTCTATAAGGATGACAACTTCCACGCAATAACTTTACCTAAACTAATCCACAATCTTAAGGCCGAGGGATTATTGAAAGAAAAAGTCTAAAAACTTAAATCCAGTTTAAATATATATTTATTCAATTGTTATTAAAAAACAACAACGAAAAATATAACGCTACTATAACAAATTAGATGGCACATTTGAAAGACTATGACCGGTTTGAAAATGATTAACTGAATTAAGTATTTATATGAAAGTTTTAAAATAGTGGTCATAAAAGTTTGCAATAAACTTAAAAGTTATAAAGATAAGTATATATAGAATACAATTTTATAAAAGAAATTCTTGTTTTGTCGGATTATTTCTATTATTATTACTGAGACGCCTAATCTTACTAAGACACCCATTTTCAGACAAAACGTTAGTTTTTTAGTATCTAAATTAAATCATCCAACAATTAAAAGCTGTTTCAGTTTGGGTTTTTAATACTTGGAAAAAACTATTTAAATATTTTATTTTTTATTTAATGGTGTATTAAAACAACTGACGTTTGACCTTTCAATACTTAATAAATTGATTTGCTATACATTTTTAAATGTTTTCAATTGAAAATTAATATGCACATACATACATACACATTTTAATTTCAAAATTTCATCAAAAACATTTAAACTTCATATTTTCTTTAATTTTCACACTTTCTCACATTTATTTTTGGTAGAATTTAAATCTGTCCGTTCCGTTTGTGAAACGTCAAAATAAATAAATAATTTAGTTCAAATAATAAGTAGTTTTGATATATGCATATGGAAATGTTAGCTAATCTGTTTGGCACAACGAACTTCCAAATATTTATCAGTATGCTTGGCAAGTGCAAAGTTATATATATGGTAATGTTAAAAACGTACAATTGTATATCAAATTCTTGTTCTTCCTGATAGCAAGCAACCACTATGAGTTATAAAACAAACCTATAAATTAGGAACACGGTATATTGTTATTTTGTGACTGAATATTAAGGTGTATTGAGTAAGAAGAAGCTTAAAAACAATATTTATTACATACAAAACATATGTCATTGTGTCGGAGTTTCAGTAGTCGTAACTTGTTGTGGTATTATTAACAAATTTTTAACAAGACGTATAATTTCTTTTATGGGAATGATTTGTCGATTGTGCTTGCGAAATATAACTCAGGAAAATGCGATATATTTATTTGAGTCTCCCCATACGGAATCTAAACTAATTAAACTTATAACAAAGTATTTCCACTTGGAGGTAATTGTCAATTGTTTGCCACCTCATAAGAATGCACTTTATTGATTGATTGTTTACAGGTAGCGGAAGATGATCCGATATCGACTTTATTGTGTGAAGATTGCGGTGATCATTTGGAAGAATTCCATAAGTTTTGGATATTTGTGGATTTAAAACAGAGCTCGTTGGGCAGTGAGTTTCTTGACGTAAAATGTAACAAAGTAGAAGATGTTACACCGGTATTAATCGATGTTACGGGAGAGAACATTGATAATCAAGAAGAAATACTCTTGGATTTGAAGGATATATCTGCCCCACATGAAACCTATAGCAACATCTTCGACTTAGCAACAACCTCCGAAAGTATAAATGTTAAGCCAGACATCAAATTTGATTTGGATGAGCAATGTGTAAATGTAGTAGCGGAAGATGATTGGAGAAATGACAACGAGTCGATTGAAGGTAATATATGGTTAGAATTAATTCTGTTCGTAGTATTTATTTAATATTGTTTTTATTTAGATGATATTCCATTGATAAATTTGAAGGAAAAAAGTGAAAATATTTCAAAGCCCACAAAACACAATGTAAAAAGTTATGCTCGTGTTAAGAACATCAAACGGAAATTTAAAAAGGTTGATTTCCGTCCAGTAAAAAACGTATTGAGGAAAGAAGCTTCGAAAATAAATAATGAAATTATTGGAAATTTTATGTTGCTGAACTGTGATATATGCGGTTTATGTGTTGAGACTTATAACGATCTCCGTGTACATTTCACACAAATCCATAAAAGCACAGCGTTTGTAAAGTGTTGTGGTAAAACATTCCAGAAACCAAGTTTGCTAGCAGAGCACGTTCAGTGGCATACAAACCCCAGTAAATTTAAGTAATACAGAACAAAGGTACAAAGAAAAGTGCTTATCTTCTTTATGAATTTTTCTAGATGTGAAGATTGCGGGAAACAATTGAAGTCAAGTAAATGTTTGGCAAGTCACATTAAAATAATTCACTCAAAAAAGGAAGTTAATCACGAAACTGTTTGCTGTCATATTTGTTCTAAAGTATTTCGCGGACAAAAATGTCTCGACAATCATATAAGAAAACATGAAGACAATAGAGCATACAGCTGCGAAATATGCACGAAAAGGTAAATAATAAAAATAAGTTTAACGTTAACAAACTGCTAACTGAAGTATTCCTGAATTAAATTTAATAGCTTTGCAACACCTCAACGCTTGCGCAAACACAAAGAGGCCATACACGAGGATCTTCATCGGCACATATGTGACGTATGTGGTAAAGCATTTAAATTTAAGCCATCTTTCGAACGCCATGTGCTTGAGCATCAGGGAATTATAGAACCACCTGTACAATGTGATATTTGCGGAGAATGGTCAAAAAATAAACACGTCCACCGATTACACCAGTTCAAACACAATAATACCGACGCAGACTGTAAGTATTGTGGACGCAAATGTCGCTCACGCACCGCCTTAAGAGGTCATATTAATTATATGCACAAGAAGAAATACGATTTACAATGCAGCTTTTGCGACAAAACTTTTAAAGAGAGCAGAAACCTAGAAGTAAGTTTTTGTATGTATATGAGTTACTATTTTTTAAATTTTATTTCACCGATTTTTTTTTTTTTACGTGTTAGGAGCACATGGCTACACACACGGGAGCGCAATTGTACTCTTGTCCACACTGCTCAAAGGAATGCCGCTCAAAATCTAATATGTACGTTCATATAAAACGTATGCATGCAAACGAATGGATCCAATCCAAAATGGCGCGTTCAAATGATCCAAATTTGAAGGGAACTCAAAATAATGTAAGCTGAAATTACCTGCGTATTGGAAAGCTGTTCGTATTTAAACAATGTTATATACCGTAGCTTATTTAAATATAAAGTTGATAAAGATTATATCATATTTATTAATTGATCTAGAAGGTTTAGTTTACGTTTAGGTTTAGTGTTTAATTATCGAGTCTTTTTATGGGGATTTAAGCTAGGACCCCCTTGGACAAAATTTTTGTAATATTACGTCTAAAAATACTATATGAAATGAATTATAAAAACTTAATTATACTTCTGAAACAGCAAGTTCAGTGAGAATTCCCTGTATTTTAGCCATAGCTTTAGCTGCATTAACAGGTTTCAGATGTTTCAGTTGTAAACCTATGCTAGTTCCAAAAGCTAAATACATATCATCTGTTCCCAATGCCTTGTTAGAGAAACGTTTATGTTGATTATCTTTCGTACTGAATATAGAAATGTTTGCAGATGTTGACGAATTGGTGTTTGGGTGAGACGCCAATCTTAATTTTTTAGATTCTTGATGTTGTAAGTCCTCGTCTAGATAATCTTCGGGAGCACATTTTTCCCAAACAGCTTCACTCTCTTGTAGACGTTCGCAGTTGTCGTTACTTAACTGTAAATTATTTAAAAATTACAAATGAAGTTTAATATCACTTATAAAAAATGTACCTCATCGTATGAGTCTTCCTTTTTTAGACTTATTTCATCATCGTTATCCTCGTCATCCTCAATAAACTCTCTTCTTCTCATCACTATTGTACTACTCAAATAGTTGAAATCATTATAATAATACAATTTAGGCTGATATATTTCAGTTGAATTAGAAGCTTTTCTTTTCCATTCCTCCAGTTTTCTAAGTTCGGCTACATATGCTGTGCGGAGATACTTAATCTTCTTTTTCATCTCGTGTACATCTGTGTCGAAGTAGTTTGCAATCTCTTCCCATGCTTTCTCTTTTAAACCAGAATTTCTGTATGATTCCTTTCTGCAATTCCAAAGGCATTCATACTGTTCATAAATTCGTATCAAATTAATAGTATCATCACGATTCAGTTTTAAAGCCATTTTCGAATATTTGTCACGCCAAAACTCCGACAATTAATAAATGGCAAAAATAGATGTCAAACCATCAAAATTACGTTAGAGAAGGACGATAGTATATCGATAAATGATTTTTACATATTTCGTTGTTAACAGATATACCCTAATTTCTTTTCAATTTAAATGTAAGAGAGATTTATATAAAATCTTCATGACCGAATCAATTAAATTATAAAAATTAATTTAGATGTATCAATTATCTTATTTTAAAACAAAACCGGTCATTATAAAGAGAGCTTACTTTAGAATTGATGTGGGTAACACTGTCATATGTTTTCATTCAAGCACGTGTAGTATTTGTTTACGTCGTGCATAGAAGACTAGTCCAATTTCTTTTCAATATAAAAAAAGAAATAGTAAAAATGTCGACGGAAGACGGTATTTTACAAAATTTAAATGTGTTTATTTAATAAATATTACATATGTTGTGTGTCTTTACAGAATTTTTGAATTGGCTGCGTCGCAATGAATTATCATTTCTTGAGAATTTTAAATTTGCATTGAAAGCTTGGAATTCGGTCGAGTTTACGCTCTCAAGTAAATATGACATAGTCCTGAATTGGTTATCCACAGCAACAGTAAAGATACCGATTGAACAAATGCCTTTTGAAGAGTTTACTGAACTGTTACAAATGCGCGCTCAACCAGGCCTTATTGTTCAAGATACAAAAAAGAAATTTGTTGAAATGATTTTAAAATTGGCCAACAAATGGGCTGAAAGCAATAAAGTTGTAACGAATTGTGATTGGCCAAAACTTTTGTGCCATCTGTGTGATTTTGAAGTTTTACAAGATTTATATCGCACAGATTATGAGATACATGCGCAAGTTTATTCATCATTACTTAATTGCTATGAATTATATTTAAAGAAATTGAAGTCATCGAATCAACCAATTAATTCTACCAAAACTAAACTTATAAATACTGCAAGCGAAACCAAATTCTTTTCCAGTATTCTTGGTCACTTACGAGATCACATTAAAAGAACCGGGAATACTGCCCGCTATGACAAATATTATCGCTTGTATATTTTGCAGCCACTTGTTCGTGTTGTTCTAACGCTGCGGACGCATTCTCTTTGCTTCTTTGATGAATTATTACAATTAGAACGTCTTTTGACGGATGAATTGCAAGATGAAACTTTGGTACAACGTATAATGCAATTGCCCCTATTTGTAAGACTTTTAACACTGGAATGTACTCTTGTCAACAGACGAGGCGTTGAAAGTTATATTCAACATTTGTTGCAGCGCGTATTCAAGGAACTTGCAAAAGAAATCGAAAAAGTTGAACAAAAAGATTATCTTAAAGCGAAAATGATGATAACTGCAGGTGCTTATACTTTGGAAATTTTGCGTAAACATGACATCAATCTAAATTTCAAAATGGATTTGGAAAATCAACCACTCGCACTTACTTACTTGGGTGAAGAAATTTTTAAGTGCATTCAACAAGGTAAACAAGATTATTTGCGTGAGGTTTTAATGCTATTGTGCGCAGCTTTGCGTCTAAATCCACTTATTTTGGAGCAAGACATTTTCCAGGTATTAAATTTTTCTAGTAGAAAATTTTAATTTTAATTTACATTTTTTATTTAGATAACAACTTGGATGATTGTCGCGGAAAAGAAAGACGAAGAAGAACAAATTTTGTTTGGCGATTATCTTGTATCCCTAATGGATATGTTTAGACGTTTAAGTCGAGCGGAGAAACTGGTTTTCAACATGCTCAAAAGCCTTAAAGAATGGTTAAACAAATTTGAAATTGTAACAAATAAAAAACCGGAAAAATCTTTGAAACGAAAATCGAGAGGATGGGATCAAAACACGGCTAAGAAATTAAAACCCCACAGAGCAGAATTAGACACCGACATAGATTATTTGCATGTTATCTTCGAAGAGTTTCATAGTGTGTCAACAGAAATTAACAGCGAAAGCTATAACGAAGTCGAGCATTCTTTTCCATATCTCCGAGCAGCTTGGCCGTCAAAAAGTGTTGGAGTTGCATTTTCAAAATTAATAACCGGACTCGTGTCTAAACCTTCTCTAGTAATTTGGAAATCACTGCTTTATTCCTTAAGGGAGTTGGTACAAAACTTATATGATAAAACTGATGTACGATATGAAGAGAATAACCAGTTCCTCTTGGATTTACATGCCGCTTTACTTTGTCAATATTTTGCCGGTAGCCGCCTGGCCGAACAATATGATAAGTTTTCGAACGAAATAAATGAACAGCTTCGAGTTACCGAAGAAGCTCTTTCTGAATTTGCACGATTGCTACTTGCCCAAGAGCATAATGAACGTAAATTAAATGCACTTCTGGAATGTGCCTTTCATACCAGTTATTTCAAACTTCTACTGCACTATTATCGTCCAGATGGACATAAAGAAAACTCACCAGCTCCCGAGCAATTACATGCATTTCTGAATACCGAAGAGTGGACCTTATTAGAAGAACGCGTAATGAATTTTGGCAAATCGCAAAGCAAATTTCTTTACAATCGCCTGAAGCTGCAAGGTGCTCAAGCAATTTCACTTTTAAAATTAACAGAAGAAAGCAGTGCAGTTGAACTGCAATCTATATTGCCTCTCACGAATGAAGACTACTTGCAAAATGACGTCGTGACGCTTTTGCAAAAAATGCCTAGCATGAAGTGGACTCTCAGTCGCATGAACCAGCACGACAAGGCTAGCATATTACCACGCCTACTTGATACAAAAGCTGAAATAAACGTAATTGCACAAGATTTGGACTCTTTAGAAATACTGGCAATCGCTGTTTGCGCTCGTTTTTCCCAACATTTTGAAATTGTTGCGAAGGGTTCGATTCTGGCTTCTTTAAATTGTAATTTCAACTCATTAAACGAATATATACGTGCTGACCAGAATGCAGCAGATAAAAAGTTGATAAAGTTAAAAAAAATTATCGAGACACTCGCTGAAACTGAGTATAAAGTGAAAGAACTTCCCGCGCCTGAGGAAATCGAAAAGGTTTTACATCTGTGTCGACAATTACCACTGGGACATTTACGAAGGCAAAATAAATGCTTGATATTTGCATTATTTTTAGCGTTTTACAGCGATTTGAGTGCATCGAACAAAATAGAAGCTAAAAAATATGCTTCGGATGTCTTTGAAATAATTTTAGGTAAAGAGAAATTTCGAAAATTTTATATCAGTAATTAAAAAAACCAATGCATTTAATTAATTATAACTAATACAATCTCATTTCATTCCAGATTTTCTTCATTTTGGTCCACATGTACCGATCTTCAAATATTTTTCATTGTCGACAATTTTAAAAATTCTACCTGTTGCAAGGTTGTGGCAATTCTATGAATTCACCTTTTCCTCTATCAAATCCGAGGAAAAAGGTAGTGAGCAGTTTCTCAATTCCTTGGCTGAAAACTTAGAATCCGCACAAAGTTCCGATTGTAAACTAGGTGAAGATCAGAGACGTCTTCTGCTACTCGCTATAGAAACCCTCTCTGCAATTAGTGGTCCTAGCGCTAAACGCATACGAAAATATTTTGACCGTATTTTAGCAATTTACTCCAAATATATAAACGGGTACTTTAATAAGCAAGCCGCAAAAGAATCAGATGCTTCACTAGATAACTCTGTCAAGAAAGATAAGAAATTTGTTGAGAAAACTTTAGCTGGTTTCGCGCCATATGTGAATTCTGTACTAACGATCGCGGCAGCTGGTATCGATAATGGGGATGATAAGTCGACCGTATTAGTGGATGAAAGCTTTCGTCGTATTTGTAAAATATACATTGGACACTCTGTAATTATGACAAAAATCACTATCCACTTAATATTTAAAATTTCGATATTTTTAAAATTTAATTTCCAGATGGATTACCGCAATCCGTATGCCATACGTCTGTTGCAAGTGGCGTTAAATCATCGACAACTTTTGCATTTGGATCAAGATGAAATCGAGTTTGTGCTTAGTCACTATTGGCAACAAATAAACGCCGATTTGAAAAACTCAAAAGTAAATGAAACGAATACTGGGAAAACGACAGAGACAGCGGTTAAAATGATTATTGGTAATAAAACCAATGAAGATTTACTACTAACACTACAGAGCTTGAGCAACAATTTGGATGGTATAAAGGATTTTAGAAATATTTTAAGATGCCTTGAATTAATAGCAAAATGTTCTTTTAGTACGATTAAAGGCGCTGTAAGTTGAACATAAATAAGCTGCATTCCTGCTATTAACAAGTAATTTCTCTTACCAAAACAGATTTTTAATGATAAATTTAAATCCATCACATGCAACATTATATTACGTCTTGGAAGAGATGAGAAGCAGCAATTTTTGGACAAGGAACAAGTTTTGGCATTATTGGCAGCGCAGCAATCGTTAGTCGAAAATAAAATGGTATGAAACTATTGAATTATCTCTACCCAAATTAAGAAGAAACACGAAAAAAGGCGTTAACTTCGGTCGCACGAAAGCTATAATATCCTTCAGAAATACAAACGATTCCATACAAGAATTTGGCAGCTAGATGCTATAGATCCGATCTAAACCTTTTGTTCGAAGATTTGAGTTTGATCAATCACTTTCTACAGCTATTCCGAAAAGCTTATTAGTGATAATAGCGTTGTATTACACAATATTTTATGCCCAATTTTGTTAAGATATCTTGCTAAATAACAAAGTTTTCCATACAAGAATTTTATTATGAGCGTTCAGTTTTTGAGACAGTTGTATGCCCTACAGCTCCAAAATAGACGGTTCCGACAAATGTACAGCTTCTTGGAATGAGGACTAGTTCAAATTTTCATTTTAGTACCTCAAAAGTTATTTTGCGTGTATACAAGCAGACAGATGGGCATGAAATCATTTAAAATATAAAATGTATAGACAATCCGTTTTTTTTTTGGGAATAACAAACTTAATATTCAGTGTTTATGGTCTATAGACTAGATCTCGATATGCAAGGAAATATCCCATATGATAGCGTCTTTTCATGTCTCAACCCATCTGACAGCTTGTTCCCTGTTTACATAGACTGATAATCAGATGATGATAAACTAATAATTCTTCTGTTATATTCCATTACAAAAATAATAGAAATTGTAAAATAACAAAATTATTATTGTTATTTCTTGCAGATTCCCATTTCAACGGACACTTTGGACGACATACTTTCACTTCTTATGGACATCAATATAAAACAATTTCCACTATCTGAAAATAATTTGGATACATTTAAACAATTACATTGTGCAATGAGTGGCTTATTCGGCAGTCTGATTAGACAAAGGCATGTACTACTTATGGATCGCGTACCACAATTTATGCACATATTTAAGGACCTCATACAATCTATTGTTTGGTACAAGAGTGACAGACAAAAAGATGCGGCACTATCGGCCAATGAGTTGGACGATTTAGCGGAGCTGGCAATGAAATTAGAAGCTCTAATGCATTTGATAGCTTCGCATAGCGTACATGTTAAGCGTGTTGCACCATTTGTGCTTACTTTTGTTATAAGTCTAATTGTGGCAAATAAACGCGCAACAACTTTATATCCGAAGGTTGGTTAAATATTTATGTATTTAAATTGTTTCAACAAATAATATTACTAATCTTTTTTTTTAGATCAAAACGCACATTGACAGTATATGCTATGATTTGATCGGAATTTGTGATCACCGTGTTGGACGTTTTATATTACGTTGTTCTAATGAAGCGGCTCGACAGGTATACGAGTTATATGTTAAAGATCATAAAAAGTATCACAAATTTAAGGGTAAAGTGTAAATATTGGTGTATTAGTTTAAAATCGTATGGAATATATGTATATGCATAAATTTGATATGAATTAAGTGTTTTATTAAATGAATTTATAGCTAACAATACATAGTTTACAGACCAACAAGTTAGACTATGCAGCTCTAATTTTGGTTTCTTATTACGAATGACCCCTATGTTCATTATATCACTAGCAATCCGAGCCGATAACCTTAATATCCTCAGGAATTACATATATCTAATCAAATAAAAATAATTATATGCTTCTTTAATAAAATTCAGCGACGTTACTACACATAAAACATTTAATATTTCTTAAAATAAATAATATAAAAATACGTTTAATTTCTATAACTAAATTTTTTTATAACAAAATAAAGCACAATGCATTATACTAAAAAATACGAAAAATATTTAACTTTAGTTTTATAGATTATAAATAAAGCTTGAAGCTAGGTATAAAATTAGGAGAAATTTATAAATTTTGAAATAAAGAACACTTTTCACATATTGGCCGTTCAACATTACCGCAACCACTGTAAATCAAATAAAGTCAATTATTATTTTTTGATTATCTTTGTAAAATTGCAAATAACTCACAATAGGGAAACGCAACTGTCACATAGGAATATACCACATTCTGCACATGAGTGTCCACAATATTCGCACAGTGCTTGTGAACAATTACAACAATCGCTACGTATGTAAGCTTCACGGTGACAACATTTTGATTTGCGACTCTCCAAAGAGAGATCAACTATAAGATCTGTAACATTTTTTGATGATATTTCACCATTACCACGTAAAATAACCTGCTGCCATAGTGGTACTTCCCCCTCCGCAGCTGTCTCTGATTGGCCCTGGTCTAATGGTTTTTGTACACGTGCTGCTTTGAATAATAAGTTGATAGTTTTTTCTAAAGATAGGCAAAGAAAATATATTAAACTTTCAATTTATAACATCACATGGATAAATAACTAACGATGAATTTTGTTCATTTTATTTTGATCGCGCTGGTCCATAATCTTGTCACTAATAAGCTTTTTAGTTTGTGGCACAAATGTGTCGAAATCTTCACAACGTTGACGCTTTAACATGATTGGGGCTTAAAGATTCTCAACTTCAGTATTGGCTCCACTATAATAAAGAAATAATACTGATTCTAGCATGCAGAACATATCAAACATATCCATAGTTACATATCTCTTTTGTTTACCTAAAATTTCCACTTCGTGCTATGATATAATAAATTATTAAACAATTAAATTCGGGTATTTGATTATATGCTCGATCACAGATAAAATTATTGTTTGTAATAGAGCTATAAATATTTTCCACTATCCCAGTAACAGAATAAATGTTAAATAAATATAATAATGCAACTAGCATAGAGGTGTTTATTAATAAACGATTAGTATTTAAAAAATCGATATTTAGAATATATATCGCACATCTCAAAATGACAGAGAAATATCAAAGCACACATTTTTGGGGTTGGATATGTGGTAACATACCATACAGACATCCATATATGGTATATTAACTGTGTGCCTTGTTAAAAAGGAAGTCGGAATAAATAAATTTAATTCACAAAAATAAATGGCAATGTGAGGAATTACTCTAGAGCGTTTCTGGAAAAAGTTGAATTGCGGTGACCGTAATCCAAATCTCGGTGATGCATCATCTGAAATCAAAGAATTTAATTTATATACCTAGAAAATCTCTACGGTCAGGCAGTGCTGGAGGGCGTTTTCGTTCCCGCGACAGTCGGGTCGACGAACACCGGAACGGACCCGGACTTTTATCCGTCCAAGGACTGTCAACTTAGCAGAAGTCTGCGAACAACAACAACAACAGCGTTTTCGAAATTTACATTTTTCCGTTTTTAGGACCACTTTGAACGCAAAAACGAAATTAAAAAAAAATCGGTTAATTTGTTTTTGTAAAATGAAAATATTAACAAATTTGAAAAAGCTTTACATCGTAACTTATGCATGCATAGGTATTTGGCATCGACTTAACAACGTTAGTTGTGGAGGAAAACGTTTCAAAATTTTGAAATCTGATGTTAAACTTTCCTAAGATAGGTATAAAATTTTGTCAATTTTCCTTCAACCGACTTGAAATTTAGATACAAAATTCTTGAGATATTATGCATTCATTTAAGACAAAAAAACTTAAAACTTATCTATGTTCGATTGGTTTCTAATCAAGATTTAAATAAATAAACTAAATACATATGTATATAAGCATATATAGTACATACTTCTATGGTGACTTCCGCATACTCGTAGATTTGGTCCGACATGGACCAAAGGTGGGAATTTCGACCAAATTGCAATAGTTTGTTTATTATTGTTTATGTAAGAAGTCAAACAAAAAGAGTAAAGGTAAACAAAACTGAACAAGGTCACTGTACTTCATTCATGCGTTCAAGAGTCAATCATCGGTCAACGACAAAACGAACAATCAACTCATACGTTTGAACGTCAAAAGTCAACTTGAACTCGTCAAAGATCGACTGAGGTTCAATACACATAGATAATCTCAAAGAGCAGCACCAATATCTACGAAAAATTTAATATTGCTCACCATTATTTTAAAACTCCAATAACCAAGCACTTATATTTACTTATATATTTGTCTTCTGTAAAAAGCAGACTAGATGTGTACATTCATATGTTTATGTACATTTGAAGGTATTTCTATATATGCATATTTGTATGGGCAAAACTAGTGATGTAATGATTGACTGGTACATTTGTATGCTCCGGGGTTTTTCAAATATTGCACAATTTGACTTGTTTTGATTTTTTACATCGTATCACGTTATCGAACCGGATGCAAATAAAGGTTAGCAATATACACATACATATGTACACCAGTGCATATACACATATACATATATGTATACACGTTAAGAAGATCAATATGGGCCAAAATGAATTTATTAAAACCAAAATGTAGCTTAAAATGTTTGTGTATTATGAATATTTGTTAAATATTTCGTTGTAATTGTAATCCATGAAAATTTGGGATACACAATGTATTTTGCTTCACTGTATAGTGTACAAGATAATATTAATAATATATATACATAATTTTGAAAATTAGCAGTTTAATTATTAATAAAATATAGAAATAAACAGAAATATATATCGATGTACAATATTTTTTCTGTATTTCTTTTTCAATATTTCGTCAATTTATTTTTAATTTAAAAAGAAAGGGTCTAACGTCTAAAAGACTTTTTTACATTTATCGATACACGACTACGTTTGATCACTAAGTTTATCGAAAAATTGATATGAAAACAATACAAAACGGAATACCAAGAAATGTCGAAATGTAAGGGAAACAGAGGAAGATCAACGACGACGCGAAATAATAGAAATTCAACGTTTCTTGCGAGAAGTCTATCAACCGCTGTGTTTTCATTCACGAGTTCAGTGTTAAAAATTCAAAGTGATGCAATTGGTGATTGCAATTTGGTGAAGAATTCGGTTGGCTTCATTTTTCGAGCGCATGCTACTTATTTTTATTTTTCTCGCTGCTTTCATTGTTTCCTAGTTATTATATATTATTAACAAATTATTATTGAGAGCGAGCTGAAACGAGTCTTTCACGGTGGAACAGTGAAATTATGGCAATTGCAAAACAGTGAAATTTAATGTGTAAACTCACGAATTATGTGGTGAAGGTAGTGGCAGGAATGAAACTATTGAAATTATAAATGCAATTCAAAGAGAAAATCTAAGCAATGAAATAAAGAGTGCAGTGAAAATATACGAATCCCAACAATGCAGCTTCAGATAAATAGTTTGTACGTTTATTTATATTATCATATTGTGTGGTAAAATCAGTAAAATTCTAAGTGGAATTGAAAAAGTTTACTTATAATTTTATATAGTTACAATATGCATAGAATGCAAGTAACAAACGTTAGAAGAAATATCTTTGCTTTCCTTATTTTGTATTCATCGCTACATCATGGAAAACTGATCAATGCAACAAATGATTCTGATAAAAAACCCATTGAATTCGAATCTTTAACCGACAGTTTTGTACACAATGCAAATCCGACGTTGAATGATGGGGTACCGACTGTGACAACAGCAATTCCGGGGATACCTCCGCCACAAGTGAACCTTAATAAATGCTGTCGGTACAATGAACATATGGATATGAATAAAACTTGTGTAATGGGCAATTCCAAGCTGTGGGTGCCTTTGATATATCGTATTTTTCAAAAAAGATATCATAGTCCTCAAGGTGGAAAGCCAAAATTTATGACATTTCAGGAAAATATGCGTCCAATTGTATATGTGGATCATAATAACTCGAAGGAGGATGTGTCGATGGTGAATGATACAAAAGAAACAAAACGTAGTTGCACTGAAGAAGAATTGGAACTTTTCTCGGCTGGCGGAAATTGGTTAATATTTTCTAATGGTTCATTATTTTTGGGTGAGAGGAAGCAATTTATTGAACCCCAGCGATATTGTGTTGATAGAAATATCGCACTAGTCTGCTTTCCTAAAGAGCAAAATACTCAGCAACGAATAAAGATAAGAAAATGCTGCGGTTGGAATGCAATTTATGATGCTGCCAACGAAACTTGCATATTTCCCACCGGTAGTAATGGTATTAGTACACCTGAATTGCCTTTAAATAAAAGTGTGTACGAGACAATATACGGGTTTCCCACATGCCATCATAAAGTTGTACCTTATGCCATTGCGGGCGATTGGAACGAAAACCAAATGGATGACGAAGATGGAAGTCTAAAATTGCCTCACAAAAACATATCTTCTGGTGATTATTGCCTTGAACATTTTCGCGAAAAGGGAGTAATTGTTGCTGTTAAAATATTCACATGCCTTCATCACTTTTCTACCGAAGCACCTGCCAATGCTATAGCGGCTGTTCGTAGCTCTACTAGTAATATGGTGCAAGCAGCTGCTCTTAACATTGGAATTGTTATTTCAGTCGTTTTTCTAGCTGCTACGTTGATAGCAGGGTATATGATGCCCTCCGTTCATCATATGCTCCATTGGCGTTGCCAGATTTACTACGTTTTTTGCTTGTTTGTTGGAGATTCAATACTCGCCTACACACAATTATCCCATTCATTGGAACATGGTTCATTTACCTGCCTTTTACTTGCTAGCACAATGCATTTCTTCTTTCTATCTGCTTTCTTTTGGCTAAACACCATGTGTTTCAATATTTGGTGGACTTTTCGCGACTTTAGACCAAGTTCTCTTGAACGCAATCAAGAACTGCTACGCCTACGACTATATTCGGCGTATGCTTGGGGTGTGCCCTTATTGATAAGCGCAATTGCTTTTACAGTAGATCATTTGCCAGAGACACAGTTATTACGACCAGGATTTGGAGAACGTAGTTGTTGGTTTAGCGGCGAGCATTTATCAATTTTTGCATACTTCTTCGGCCCAATTGGACTTTTGCTGTGTGCTAACATTGTACTTTTTATATCCACTACTCATCAATTAACATGTGGCCTGTGGAAGCGAGACGATGTCAAATCGACCACTGAAAAAACCGCACTGGGGAAAGTATGTTTAAAACTAGTCGTGGTAATGGGCGTTACCTGGATAGCCGACGTAATATCATGGGTAGTTGGAGGACCCCATTCTGCTTGGTTTTTCACCGACATGATAAACGCCCTGCAAGGAGTGTTTATTTTCATTGTGGTTGGTTGCCAACCACAAGTTTGGGCCGCTTGTAAGCGTTTTTGCTGTCCTCGTTCGCGACAAGAGATTACAAACACAACGAATGGCGTACAGCATTCAAGTTCTTCACAAGGATTACCATCGGTGGGAGGATATGCAGGTGGTGAAGTTACGCAGAATACATCAGTAAATACCACGTCTATAGGGGGTAGCCAGCAGACGCAAACAAAAATACCGATGGAAACAGTATGTTAAGGTAAAAATTCATTAGTTTTTTCTATATTTATACATGCATATACACATGCACATATATATGTGCCGGTTTTTCTATGTTTATACATGCATATGTACATAACCTTGAAGGAAAAGTTAGATAAAATTATAACAAATCACAATACGTTAAACCTTCAATCGTTCAAAAATGTTATTTGACTCATACTTCAACTTTATGTTTTTACAATTCTAGAAACATAATTTGAAAAGCTTTGGTTATTTTCAATTTCCATTTCTTTATACCCTGAACAAGGTACAATTACGTTTGTCCCGCTGTTTCTAAAATCCTATTACAATTTCTAAGCTCCTATAAAGTGTTCAGTGAAATTCCCATTATGGGCAGTCCGCATCGCCGGCCATCTCTCATAACAAGACAAATTTCATAAATCCAACGTTTTCATTATTATTTTCATAAAATTTTTGGTGTTTTGAGACAGTTTTTTAAACAAAAAAGGAAATTGTCTACCGACTGGTTCGCGACGGCTCAAGGGAAACTAAGAGGATAATTGTCGTTCATGCACTCCTGGCTGTCAATGGTTCGTATTTATTAGTTCTCGTTTTTAAAACGCTCCCATATATGAACAGCCTTAGCTGCGACGGTGGGCATCCGGTTATGAGGAATTTTACTGTACTTATAAATGGAAATAATGAGCGTGACGATCTAAAGGTCCAGGCTCAATGCTTTCTGGCTTTATATGACCAACTAAGCGCTTTGAACGCTGTCAAAGTGTGGTTGCCACTTACTTAATATCTTGTGAATAAAAGCGCCAAACAAAACATTAGTAATTTTTTTAATTTAGCTTAACTTAATTTAATTTTTTATCAAACGTAATTTTAATAAATATATATATATATATAGTATATATGTTAATTATTTTAACTTATCGTATCGTGTGATAAAATGTTGTAAATCATTATAGAAAAAAAAGTACCGACTGGCAACCATAGTTACAAAATCTACTTTCAAAAGCGCTGGTAAATAGAGAACGACAACAACAACAACCGAGAAAATAGAGCTATTAGAAAATCCAAGCGCTTGAAGTCTCGTTTCATATGCTGTAGTATAGTTCTATTCAGTCTTGACAGTTATCAAAGCAAAGCAAGTAAAGCTAGCCAGCTTTGGGCCAGACCCTTAAGTCGAGTCCGTTTGTCTGTCCGTCTGTATACATACATACGTATATGCGAAGTAATCCCTCAAGAATGAATTATTGAAAACGTCCTTTTCTCTCAGAGAAGCTGCTAATTTGTCGGAACAATCTGTTAATATATTGTTCAGATCTGCCATCCCTATTGACAGATCAAAATCAAGTAAAGATCTTTTTTTACCCTTATGATATAAAAGAAACACCTGCGAAAGGTATTATGATTTTGGAGCTGCTGACATTAAAGTTTTTTTTCTTTAGAAATTCGATGTTCACTTACGTTGTTTTTTGTGTAAAGGTAAGCGTCTTAAAGCTTTTAAAATTTGTTCCTAAAGCGACAACACCTCTACACTATTAGCTTTACAGAGTCAGTTAAAAGATTTTTATCGCCTTTATTATATAATACAATACCAGCCAATAAATAAAAAAAAGGTTATATAGAATGTTTAGCTCTGGGACAGCCGAATAATTTGCGTTTCTTCCCTTTTCGTTTAATGCCTATGCAGGCATATGTGTTATCTCTGTTATAAAATCAGCGAAAATCACCAATATAAAGAAAATGGAACTTACTCATAATACTTATGGTATTTGATTTTACACACAAAATATACCGTTAAAGTCATGAAATATATACGCTTTCTTAGGAATATCAGTGTTACTCATAAGTACGGTAATTTTTCTAAATTAAGAATATTTACACTTATAAAATATCATATTTGTTTATATTGAAAAATGTTTAAGGTATGTGTAAACATACACACGTACATATATTATAGATATTATATATAGTCTGTACAGTGGTTTTTGCAATGTTTTTTCAATAGTCCGCCCAAGTAGCACCATCTTCCATATGTATTTGTAATATTTTTTTCGGATATTCCTTTGTATCGTTTAATTGTGGATAATACATACAAATAAGAACCTACATAAAAGTAATTGAATTTATGAACGTACATATGTATGTATGTATATCCACACAATTGTTAGCTTTTAATAAATTAGCACACTTCAGATTTCTGCAATTCCCCACATTCGTGTATCCAGAAGATAGGGCATGTGCTCTAAGGCAAGCAATAGAGGCAATTAGCAAACGCTTTAATTAATTTTTGGAAAATRAAATAAATAAATATTTAAGCTTATTGAAATGAACATTCCATTCCATGCTAAAGGTCCATAAAGTGTTTTTAGCGCTTCTACGTAGTTCTTTTAAGATTTTCTTATTGTAAAAAAATGATCGGAATATGGAAAATTTGCAAAGGGGAAAAATACTATTTATATGTATGTGGGTGAAAAGATAAAGACTATTTAGGTAATGTAAAAAATAATATTGATTGTGGCGAACTTGCATACTGTGAGCTTATTCATTGTGTATGCTCTTTGAAAATATATTTATATTTGAAACCCATTGATTTAACTTCTGTTTCGCAAATTTTTTAACAAAAATACTGTATAGGTGTAGTGTAGTGCATAGGTATATCTGATTGTTTTTGCTTATTTAGATCAATAAACAGATGCGGGCAACTAATTAACCCTGATGGACATCGTTATTTTGTTGCTCTTTACAAAACGATGATTGTTAGTCGAATCGACTAACCAAGCACGTCCAGGGCTAATAACGACATAGCCCTGTAAATATTTTGTATCAATTTGTAAAATGCCGATTGAATTAAAGTTATATTTCTATTAGTTTCTACAAGTAAGCATGTCTCACGAAAGCTATCAAATATTCTAGAGAAATGGTGTTTTTATTGAAAATGTGATTAAAGCGGTCGTGGTTATTTTAATTTTTCTGTTTTTTTTGTTAGCATTTTAAACTGTGTTATTTAAAAATTTTCTGAAATTCTTATTGAAAGTTACTGAATTTAATAATATTAGTTAAGTAATAGTATGGGTAAAAATCTTGTGGTGATGATACAAGAGCAGTTTTTTCCAATTGCAAGCGAATGGGGGGAGTCATGCTATGTAATCGCAAATTCGCTGCTACTCTCTAAACTAAAACCAGAGGGTGGTTAGATGGTGTGTTAGGTGCCCAAAACGAAAAGAGCTGGATCCTAGGAACACAACTCCAACACTGATGCACGGAGGCTGCATTATGTATAATGTATTGGGCATTTCATCGCTTATGTTGAAAACGTTATAACTCATTAAAGAAATAAGTCAGAAATATTAGTTTTCACATCCAAAATAATGTACAAAGGGATTATAGAAATATTGGGTAGTCGAAAAAGTCATTTCGTATTTGTTAATAGATGTCGTTGGAGTCGTATATCTCAAATGCTACCAATCACATTGTGTTATAACCATATAGTGTTGGAAAGGTGAGATTTTAACTTTATTTAACCCAAAAAAAAACTAAGTTCGGGGAAGTTGAAAAGAAGTTACAGCTGTTCAAAAATGAGTGAAAATAATGAAAAAATTCGCTATATTTTGAAATTGGGGAAGAATGAGACGCAGGCCTCCAATGAAATTTGTGAAATTTTCGCAGACGATGCTGTATCAGTTCGTGCAGCACAACAATGGTGCGCTTGCTTTCGTTCTGAAAATTTCAATATTTCAGTTTACACTGATAAAATAATGTCTCTAGCGGAAAAATGGCAAAAATGGTACATATTTATTTATTCATTTTATTATTATATCGACAATTACAAATTGGGCATTGCACCAACTTTAAGATAAAATCTTATATCACTCTATTCAACAACTTCAATCAAATTTGGCGTAAATTATATTTATATCCTTATTTCACTGTGCGACAATGGGCGAAAATATGACTCAATCACGCCTTCTTCCAATACATCACAATTCTATATTCCGTCTGATTCTTTTATCTTACAGTATATTCATAAATCAGCTACACATGAAGATATCAGATTTAACTTTGGACAAATTATGTCTTCAAGGTAGTTCAACTCAGCATTTGTTGATTGGTCGTTGTTGTAACGGTTATCTACTACCCGCTTAGGTGATCATCGAAGTCATCTGGGACCAGAAACGAACTGTCTCGACGGGTTTGTACCATAGGGGGAAAGGTGTTAGATGAGTGGTGTGTTCGGTGGGCATGCAAACAGATGGTTAGAGTCCTACGGTGGCTCGTTGCATGTTGGGCATATACGCATTTGGTATGTCGAGATAAGTAGGAGTTTCACACACTACTGTATCAAGAACGAAGTTGCGCATGGGTCACTCAAGAATCTCTCGAATCATCTGCAATGGGTGGTGGTTTGACCCCAATTTCAACTTTCATTGAGAGGCAGTCGGTGAAGGTGTTAATAGGTCCACTGTGAATATCAATAAGTGCATGTGATATTGTTGACGTAGTCAAGGACCTCTTGTGATTGTAATTTGGAAGAATGCTGCCGTTTATATAGTTATTTCCCGGATAAAAATATTGTAACACCTAAAAGGAAATGTGGAAGACCCTTTAAAATGTATATAAATGATCAGCATAATGAGCTAAGTGGAGTTACATATGTCTATCTGTCTGTATATACATATACACATATGCGAAGCAATCGCTCAGCTTTTGAGTTATCAATCTATTGTACACGTTCTTTTCTCCCCCAGAAGCTGCTCACATGTAGGAACCGCCGATATCGGACCACTACAGCCTAAAGTTGCCATACGAACTGACTGTTCAAAATTTAGTGAAAAATTTGTGAAAAATCAATGCGTTTTCTTTATTTAGTCTCATAAATTATCAGTATGAGAATTGAATTTTTTATATTTTTTATATGTCGAAATGCTGAATCAAAAGTGTATTATTATAAAAATTAAGGCTCAACATATTTTTTAAGTACTTAATTTGCATTATTCAGAAACGCATATTCATTGCACACACAGTATTTTTTTAGCGTATACTAATTTGAACTACATTCACAAACGCTCAAGAAATATTTGTGCATTTGTGTGTTTTGCCCGCGTTTATAACATCATTAAAATATCTTTTTCACGGTTGAAGTTTCTTTCAGCGCTGCTGCCTTTGTAGACGTAGTAATTGTAAAAATTTATTAACACATGTTTTCAAATGTACTACTTTAGCGGTTTCTATCTGTGTATGTATATCAGTACCTGGCGGTGGCCAAGCCCGCGTCTTGGCATTTATGAGTTTGTAAAACGCGTACGTACCGTCTGTTGTCTTCGTTTCTTTCACTTTTCGCAATCACGGCCTTAGACCGTGGCCTGAGGTCAACCGTGCCAACACTACAACGAACAAAATGCGGTAAATATGTTGCTTAGTGGCGGTAAATACGCTTAGAACACTGTAACAACTGAATTCAAAGAAGTTGTCACTTATGTGTTTTTCAAATTACAGACCTTTATGGTTCTGAAGTGGGTTGCAAGAATCATTTTGCGGTGCAGTAGGTTAATGGTTTCCTTATTTGTTGGCGCCAATCGTGGAAATATTAATATTCGTGAGCATGCAAATGCATCTATACATGTACATATATATTTGATATATACAATCTGTATTTATAAACATACATACATATATGTTTTACATACATGTAGTATATACATGTAGTTATGTATGTATAACATATATGAAAGCTTGCCAATTTGTCAATATGCCAGTCTACCTGTCGGTTTGTCTGCGAAAGCTGACTTGTTACACAACAAAGCTCGATTAAAGTAAGATTGCTTTCGTAATTTGGAGTAAACGAATAATGGCTATAAAACGATATTGTTACAAGACACAAAAACGTCTGAATAAACATATCAAAGAAAACACACAAGGCTTTTCGAATGCCAAAACGGTTTTTTCATTATTAATATGTACATTGCTTTTTCTGATGATAGGTATATATATATATACAATAAAATGAAGCAAGAAACTGTATACCGGAATTTTATTCCCTCCGCTAGGAGGATATTCTGGGGTAGAGTCATTAAGGTAAGCTGCTTTTTCGGTTTTATAAATGAAAATCAATACATATTTTTACTATCAATTATTTAACCAAATATTTACGTATTCAAGGCATACGAATTAGGACCGGAACAATTATGAGGAAATAAGAAAAAAATCAAGTTTAACAATTATTTCTCACTTTATATTCTTTTCCTCACAAAATAATCGTTATATTTTCATTTTTATTTTTCCCTTACAAAACTTTTATTTATTTTTCTCAGAATAATAGTTATGCGGTGAGTTTTATATAACTCTTATGTAATAATAATTAAAAAGTAAGTTTTTTATTTGCCTTGACAAACAATACTCTCACGTTGTTATTTCCAAAACGCAAAAGCAAAACAAAAAGCTTTCTCTTCAATTCTTATTTTTATTAGTTTTTGGCCATAAGGTGGCACGCTTCTGAAGAGTGATCTATTTCTATGTTCCCTACTTTTTTAAATAAAATTTAATGGGTAATGTTTATTATTATTCGAAAGAACATTCTTTTACATTTATATTTTGAAGATTATCTCTTTCAAATGATGGCAGCGGCAACGTCTTAGCGCGTTCAGTCCAATTTTCGATGACTCATTCGAGCATTTCGAATAGCAACTTTCGAATGACTCGCATGAGTTTTGAATCAAGGCTTGAATTAAAGCGGGATTTTCTTTACAGACATTAGATTTTACATATCCCCACAGAAAAAGTCGACAGGTCCAAAATGTGAAATTATGTGCTCACCAAATGTTGCTGAGATCACGAGCTTTAATTTCAGGCATCAAATAGTCCATTATCATGGCTCGATAACGATCGCCATTGACGGTTACGTTCCCAACGTCATCTTTTTGAAGAAATATGTACCGAAGATTCCACCGGCCCACAAACCAGTTCTGGATGAAATGACAACTCTAAAATCTCTTCAGGTTGCTCTCCGTTCCAAATCCGGCAATTTTGTTACTTTACATATCTATTGAACCATAAATGGGCCTCATCGCTGTATAAAATTTTTGGGAAGGTCGAGTTGGTTCAGTTCTTGCACAATCTGTATTTTGTATGATTTCAATTTAAAATCTGAACGTAAAATGCGCCAAGCAGTTCCATACATCAGTCCAAGTTGCTACGAACGGCGCACAATCGACTCTCCACGGTCTTCGTGTACACTATCAGGTACGGCAGCTAGACGTGGTATATTCAGTCAAATATTATTCAAAAATGAATATTGCGAATAGTACCCTCTGTAGGCGGATTATGTTGACCATAAGTTGAGCGAAGCGCAGGAAACACATTCTTTTCAGAACGTGAATTTTCGTAATAAAGTTGAACGATTTGTAAACGTTGTTAGGGCGTATTACCAAACAATACTGAACAAAAATAACATGACAGTTTGGTACGACTTGCGCGTGATCTGTCAAAAAATGTTGTTAAAAAAAGTATCTTTACTTGGATCACCCGTTATAAAGCGTTTTTTTTTTACCATTTTGGGTGTAAAATTGTATGTCTCTGCGGCATTTAGTTATAAATTCATCGCTAGTATTAACCTTTTCCATATTTTTGGCACAGCTCGAATACCATCACTGTAAAACTGTTCACCTTGTGTGATCGCATCCAAGAATCAAACCATTTTTTTGTGTCGTCTTGTGAGTGAGACGGCTTCTGTGGCAGAGCATGGAATATCGAACGGAATAAAAAATAGACGGACGAGCAATATCTGGGGAATATGGCGGTTGGGGTAGGACTTCCAATTAGTACGGCAATAAACTGTATAGTTTAAGCATTCCGAACATTTTTGACCGCATTTCAGTAAACGCTTGCTGATGTCTAAAAAAATTGCAATTATTCCAAAATTTTACTAATTACTGGATAAAATTGCAGTAAAATATGTTTATGTTATTTTACAGATCATAGGCAAAATGTACAATTCAAATTTTGTTTGATTATTTCTGAAACTCTAAATTTTTACGGCAGACTTTGTACGGAATATCAAACAATTTTTGATAAATATGTATAAAATAGGTACATTTTCATTACACATTGTTGTTTGGTGCTAAAATTTAATAAGAGATGTTCCGATAAATAAAATCATCCGTACATTCCTGGAGCCTCCATATACTTATATTATTTAATGGTTTTCGATCCTTTAGCTAACTGTAAGATGTATCTGTTTACCAGTTGAGTTCTGAGATGTGTTGATAAAATTAACGTAGGCTATAATATTATATAAGCTAACCTCACGAAACGAAGATTAATTTCAGAATTCAGCCGTTCCCACGACAGTCGGGTCTACGAAAACCGGAACGGACCCGGATTTTTATCCGGCCAAGGACTGTCAACTCGGCATAATTCTGCCGTCACAACAACAACAACAACATTAATTTAAGCTGCACCGTAGCTATAGTACCCTTGAGAGCTGCTTTTCCTATAAGTAAAACTAAAACTGAGCAATTTGTGCTGAGATGTACGTTACTTTGAACAATAATCTGACAGCTATACGTTGATCTGAACATCTCTGATCTTTTCTGAGTTTGTACCTTTCCCTTAGTCTTTAATCTATGTAAAATTTCTGAAGATGTCTTTTTCAATAAAAACGGTTTTCAAGCCTCCGAGTTACCGCTAGCCTTCAAAGACATACCTCGCTCTGAACGACCTTCGATTTCAACTAGTACTTGAGAATCGTCATCGAAGTGCCTTGATCATTTTGTGATTATTTTGGGTATGAAATGCGTTCTTGCTCGACTCTTCCCGATAACGCTAAATTTTTTTAAAAAGAGTGCCGTAAACCGGTCTCTTTGGGCATGCTTGATTGGGCGAGTTCCGATCCCACATTCATGGAGAGGATTAGAACTACCGATGAGACAAAAAAGAGCCAAAACTTAAAAAACCACGCCAAAGCCTCTCAAAAATCAAGGTGAAGCTCATTGTTTTTCGACATTCGCGGTTTGGCGTATTATAATTTGTTCCGGAGAGACATTACAGTCAATAAGGAATTCTATTTGGCGATATTGAAGCGTTTGCGTGAGAACATCCGTCAAAACGGCTAGAATTGTGGAATAACAGTTCAGATTTTCCGCGATTATAATGCACCATCGTATTGAGCCACCATTGCGACTGAATTTTAAGTCAAAAACGTAATCGTAAAGTATCTAACCGTATCTTGAACCGAACTTTGCTCTTCCTTTCCTGTTATAATTAACGTTATTCGCATTTTTTGGTGCTTGTTTTATGGAGCCACTTCATTCTTAATGCGTTTTTCCGCCTTCAGATCAGTGGCTGTTGTCTTAAAAATTCGAAAAAATTTGCAATCTGGTCAATAACCAGGGTGCAATGTACGAGTACTTGGGGAAAATTAAATTTTTGTCTTGGTTTTAATAACGATACGCCCTAACCGAATACAAATCTTGGGCCTTTCCAGCTCGCTGTAGCTACCACGCATCTGTGCACTCGCCTCACTAGTAAATTGTTGTTATTTCGTGGCCCTTTCTCTTGACAAGCTATTTAGTAAATCGTGCGCAGACTTGCGTAATGAGTTTGAGTGCCAATTTAAATACATACAATGTACMTACATACATATGTACATACTATGTGTACTCTCTTATAAAAGGTATGTAAATTTACATGTGCACGTGTGTGCACATTGTCGCAATTTTATGACTTAGTTCGAGCCAGTTGCTCTTTATTAAAATCGCACGCATTTTGTCATTTAAATAAAACCAAAGAAGAATTGAATGAAAAATTCCATATGCAGAAAATAACAGCCCTGCAAATAATGCAAAAAGCAGACACAAGAGAAACCTTAATTTCGGCCGCGCCGAAGCTTCTTATAATACCCATCACAGGTGCATTTACAGATTGCTTGATATAAACAATCTTCAAGTCGAATTAAAGTTACTTAATAAGGGAAACATATTATTTTGACGTCTTTATCTTGATTTTGATTGGCTAGTTTGTATTATAGTTATATGTTATTGTGATCCGATCGGAACAATTTGTTCGGAGATTATAGCGTTGTTTTGTATAATAATACATGCTAAAATTTTGTGAAGATATCTTTTAAAAAAAAAGTTTTCCATACCAGAGCTTAATTTTGATTGTTCTGTTAGATATATGCTATTGCGGTCCAATCAAAAGAATAGATTCAGAGATAGTAGCCTTGGACATTTTGAAGATACGTTAAGATATCTCAACTTGGAATTAAACAATTTTTTTAAAGGGCTTAATTTTGATCGATCAGTTTAAAGTGCGCATAATTTCATTTCGATACTTCAAAAAAAAAAAGAGACTACAGACATACATTGGCAAATCATACTGATCATTAATCGGATCTCCATGGCAAACTTAATATACCCTGTTCAGGGTATAACAAAGAAAAGAAAATAACATAAAAGCTGTATGCTACATTACTTTTAATATCGGACATACATATGTGTGTATATACATTTGTTTTCGTTTCTTTACAGTATTTCTTCAACGAAAGCACAATTTCATTTCACAGACGTCGGCAGTTTATTCACACCGATATATGCACAACATACCATAGCAGCTGGACGACGGTGAGCGCATCGAATGCCGAAGATCAGATCATTGCAAAGCAGTGATTCCACAACAATTACAATAACAAAAACAATGACTAAAGTAATTACTACAACAAAAACAATAGTATTAACGTAAGCAATAGCCAGCAACGCTGATCGACGCACATTGCAAGATACTCGCAGACAGCATTGCAAAAACAAAAAAGATAGAGAAAAGCCAACCAGCGAAACCAAATTGGATAAAAAAAGAAGAGGGAAAAAATAGAACAAAATGAGAAAACAACTACAACGAATAAGTGAAAAAGAAATTATACTATGTACGTACAAGTATGTAAGTAATTGACAAAGCTAAAACGAAGCTGCCTCTATAAAGAAAAATCGCGGCGAACATTATTAGCGTATAATAGATATAGCTGTAGTCGTGGCAAYACAGCAGGAAGCGCAGATATGTATGTATGTATGTGGTGGGGTGGTTGAAAATTGCAAGCAAGAATTATTATATTCAGTTTGAGCAACGATTTCACGAATGTATAGTTTGGTATGTACACTTCTACAAGTTATGTATATGTAGTTGCATATATATATGTTTCTTGCATTGGAATACTTATGGATGAATAGACATTTGGTCGGATGGATACACAGTATGTGGGGTAGATGAAAAAATGGTTGGTTGAATAGTTGGAAAAATGAGTGATCGTGATTGCGTATGGTTTGTTGCTCTGAAGCTGCTGCTGCTCGACTAGGTGCGTTCGTATACTTATGCTTACACAAATATACTAAAATTTAAGAATACTAACACAAAATTTTAGTAACATGTAGTCGCATATATGTAAATACTAAAGTAGCATATTTATTTAAGTCTGGCATTAGCATGGCGTTTTGGAATTTAGAATAAGCAAGTCCAAAATAAACATTACAAGATATAAGTACACAGAAAACATATTATTATAAATAACAATGACAATACTACATCTAATGTTGTGTTGATGCGTGCTAGTTAGTTCACGATTGGGAGTGAAACGAAATACATATGTACAAATGCATATCTGAATTTCTCATTTTTTATGTACCAAAATAAATACTTTAAGGTGACCGCAGAGTGGACGCTTAAAGCCGCGCCGAGCGCATTTTCCGCTATATAAGCACACGTGAATTTACGCTCCAATCGACTTTGAGCGCCCACTCTGCAGGCACCCTTAGAGTACTAACCTTAACAAGACTAAAAGTTCAATTCCATTTCTACAAATCGTTCTCAAGTAATTGTCTGAAAGTTACGATGGCTTTGCAAATTTTCTTTACAATGCCATAAAGTGAATATTTTGATAACTAATTTCTTAATGTGAAACTAAACCATTGAGTGGTGCAATCTATTTTGTCATAAAACATAGCGAAAGTTGGTGAAATTCTAGTGGGTGAATTGAAATTCTTTCTCATCTAGCTGCCATACAAACTGAACGATCAAATAAAAAAATGCTTTACATTTTTTCATGACAAGATAACTTTACACAATTTGGTATTTATTATTATTTTTCCAATAGAACTGTATAATCTCCAAACAAATTGTTTGGATCGGACTGCAATAGTATATACCATAGCTCCATCCAAACTATACGATCAAAATTAAGTCCTTGAATATCCACGGAATATTTTCCAGTACAAGGTATAATCTCCGATAGCCGGCATACAAAGTGCAACCGAACTTAACGTTTTTTCTTTGTGAGAAATAATTTGGTTCTGCAAAAAGCTTCTTGTCCCTCTCGACTTGTTCAATTCGATCTTGGGGTAGATGAATCATTTCGTGATCTGTTACGCACAGTGTGTCAATTGGCATTGTACTGAGAGTTATATAACTGCACGACCTGATCCGTATTTTCCTTAGATACTAGATCTTCCACTAGATAAACTTTTTAACTACAATCTGAGCATTTTAGGCTCTTTCTGTATTTACTCTAACGTACTTCAAACTATTCTTCACTCATATGTTTGTACGTACAGTTCATTTGTTTGCATCTTCTAAACATTTAACCTTCTGGCTTTTTAGATTATGTAAACAAACATTAAAAAAGTAAAACAGGAATTCCACTTTAAATACCTATATTTCTACACACATGTGCCTTTACATGCTTACATGCTTACAAGCATGATATATGTACGTATTTGTATATAGAGAGTAGACGCCTGATTGTCTTCACAATGCATTGCAAAGGGACATTTGAAAAATGAAGTCGGTTTTATTTTAGATTGTTTTATACTTGGCAAGGTTCGCCAACTGTGCACGTTTTTCGAAATCAAATGAAAAATAATGTAATGATGAAGCATTTCAATTGCTGTTTTGGTGTGAAAGCGATGAAAAGTAGCGCACATAAATATGTACATACATTCTTTGATTAATATAAAACATGTGAACAAGATATAAACATTTACACGCATAGTATATACATACATACATACATGTATACTTACACACATAGTATATATGTATGTATGTACATAAAAGTGATAATTCAGTTCGCTGTTATTGGTGTCGAAAAATCATAAAATAGCTTTAGTTGGGATTTACTGCGGATTTGTGTCAAGTGCCAATTAGTATATAGGCAACAACAATGCTTATTCAATATGCAACCAATATGTTTGTATGTACCTTATTTTGGCAGTGACGCAAATATGTGTCTTTTGGTATTACCCATATAATAACTTTAAAAATGTAAATATAGTATATAACATAATTTTAGGCTGAGATATATGTATGTATATGTGCATATGTAAAAGATTACTATTTAAAGTTATGTAGTCGTCTTTTTTGCCAACTTTTTGATTATATTTAGTGTTAATGCACTTTTTGTTGTCGAGTTGAATGATAATTTCTTTCTAATACCCTGAACAGAATAAATTAAATTTGTCACGAAGTTTCTAAGACCCTTAAGAAAACGTCGGAATAAAGATGATCGTAAGAAGCTGAATAGAATTAAACATGTCCTTTCTATCTACCTGTATATACGCAAACTGCTTGCTAAGTTTTTATCATTCTGAAAATTAACAAAACCTTTTCTCCTCAAGAAGCTGCTTACATGTCGAAATCACCGTTGTTGCAAGTAAACTGACCAATCAAAATCAAGTTCTTGTATAAGAAACTATTTTAACTCGACAAGATTTCTTTACGAAATTTTACATAGATTATTACCCAAGTCAACGATACAATCTCCGAAAAAGTTGTTTCGAATGGTCACCTATAACATAAAGCTGACACACAAACTTAAAAATCAGAATTAAGTCTTCGTATTTGACATGATATCTTTACGAAATTCGGCATTTATACAACACCAACGCTACAATATGCTAACAAAAGTTCAGATCGGACCACTATTGCATTGGAGTATAGCTATCATTCAAACTGACCGATTAAATTCAGGATAAACATATATTTATAACCTTTTATGATATAAGGATTACACGTGTGAAGAATTTTAGAACCTACGTGCAGCTTTCATGTTTTTGCTCCATAAGCCTTATTTTGGTATCGAAACCACTTTTGTCACTGAAAATTGGATTTCATAAAAACATGAAATTATTTCTTGTCCAGTTTTTTAAATACCAATTTAATTTACATACTTATAGTAAGGACATAGCTGCACATGCTTTGTCCAATGAGAGTATATGAGGTTCATCAGTAACTTCTTTTTCGTATTCGGTCATAATCAATGGTTTCAGTTGACAATCTTTATCAAGATTTCAAATAATAACTCTATCGACTTATGATTCAAAAAACTTTCAGAAATTCCTGAAAATCTTAAATGTTTTCCAATTAGGTATGGATGATGCGTTTCCTGTAACAATTGATAAATGTTTGACTAAAAATTAATTTTAAGAAAATTAAAAAGTAACATTTCAGAATAAATGACGAATCAATCAACAAATACTGCAGACATAAAAATGTTTTGCACAACTACACAACTGATTTGGAATAAAGTCAGTGAGTAAGCCTACTACACAGTTACCTTAATCGAGAGAAATTTAAGAAAAAATTTGTTTAAAATAGTATTCATATGTGTATGTTATATCTGCTTCCATTTTAGCAATGCTTTATAAAACAAAATTTTTGATAAAGCTTCAAATAATTTATTCTCATGTGTCTTGTATTAATGATAGCGACTGTTAAAGTTAATGTAAATTAAATTTGTTTAAAATAATGTTAAATTACTATTTTTCTTTTTTATTACAGCCTATCAAAGTACTTAAACGATTTCATGAACAACAGATAGCTGCTTCCCTATTCTTTCCTGCCTGCAGAAGATTGACGAATTGCCATTGGTAAACTATTCTTATGCTATCGCTAATATTTTTATTTTCCTCACAATAGAAATTATTTAACGCTTTAAGACTACGGTATTTATAATTCTACGCTAGTAGACTCTATTTATGAAACTTTACCATATACAGCGGAATTTCGATATGTCATACGGTTAACCAACCAAACCACACACGTACCACATATGTATATTAAACACGAGCTCAGTTATCACAATAAAAATATGTGCTTTTCTTTACACATTGATTTGCATACACACACATATATACCAATGCATTTATATTATTTTAAGCCAAAATTTAGCCGTACAAATTGGTTTTTTTACTGAGCAACGTAATATACGTGGACACACGAACTCTTTTGTCGCTTACTGCGTTCTCATTGAGTCGGCCAAAAATATTTTAATATCTTATTCACCCTTGCTCAAATGTTTCTATTAAATTATGAATATTTGCATATTACATACAAAAATAAACAATGGAATTAAAATTTGCTTAAATATTGCAAATATTAATTTGAAACCGAGCGCAACTGCTACCACGGAGAAAATTTCCTAATGAAAACGAATGCGATTTACATAGCAACGAACTGTTACGAGCACGGCGGCACGGTGTCTTCATCTTTCCTCGTCCTAACGACAAAAGAGTCTGTGTATGAACGCAGTCTACGTTCCTGTCTGACGTTGTACGATGTGTGTGCGTATCGAAGCTCCGCTGCATATGCCTATAAGCTTTACCTTTGCTTGAGTATTTTGCAAAATTGTTAATTTTAATAAATAAGTTAAGAAGTGTAAACATAAGCCTCAAATATTTGAATTGAGTTTTGCTCATAAGCTCAATTTGTTTGCTCCGAACATATTTTAAAAGTAAAATTTTAAGAAATATACGTATGTACATTATTGTATATGTACAATGTTAAAAAATTAACAATTAGCGCAAAATTGTAATTAAATACAAAATATTTGAAGAAATGTAACTTTAATGACTGAATGCGCGCAGCTACTCTTATGAATTGTATAAACTCTTCATGTGTTTTTAAATTTGTTAACTATGTATTATTATTTTTTTAATTTTTATTTTATTTTATAAGCAATTGTACAACAATTAACATATTATAGTTAGTCATTTTGCATTAAATTATACTCGAATAAATGAGAACAACGAATATTGCTGCTATAAATTTACGTTAACAGTATGTGTAAGCAACTATTTACATACAACTTTATGTATTTCATCTTTTTAACATATGTAGATATGATACTATTGCGGGAAAACTGCAGTGTCATAATTGTAGTAACATACTATACGTTTTTAATTACACTAGTATTCAAATTTGCACAAAGTATGCGAATTAGCGCACTAACATCATACACTTTACATAGGACAATAAACAGATTTTCGTAACATAAATATGCATACATACACTTTCACTTCACACTTTATACAATTATTTATACTAACTACATACGTATGCATGTATGACCTTACACAACTACACAGTTTGTGGGAAAGAAAGTTAACATTTAATTAAAGCAACTAAATATGAAAAAAAAAAATCAAAATTCTTCAAGAAAAGATAGTCTAACTGAATATAATTATAACATGGATTATATATGTATGTCTTATGAGTATTTACAAGGACTGTTTAAACAATAAATCTGCCAAATCGAAAAATGTAGTTATTGTTTTTAAAAATTAGTATAAGCTTTTGTAAGTTAAAAGGAAAACAAATAGTAACATGATTTTAATATTGCAATGAAAAGAATGCACTATATACAAATATGCAAAATAATCTATATTTCTATACTACTATTTATTATACATACATTAAAAATGATATATGTGTTTACACATTACCATTATTATACATACATAGATAGTTTATAATAACATACAACGATGAATAAATATACATATGTAACTAAATTTTCCGCTATTAAAAATTTGAAAATGTTGCGTTTTATTTTACTGCGTGGAATGAAATATGCCTTATAGTGTGCAACAATATTGCGGCACAACGATGCTACAAAAAAAAACGTCTTTTTATTTTTAAAAGTTTATATTAAAACAAGAAAACACGTTAACTTCGGCTGCTCCGAAGCTATAATTCCCTTCACACACTATTGTACCGTTGCCTTTTGCAGTAATCCATGCCAAATTTAATGTAATATCTCGTCAAATAAAATATTTTTCATGCAAGGGCTGAATTTTAATCGTTCAGTTTGTATGACAGCTATATGCGGTTTCGACAAATCAGCAAGTTTTTATGGAGAAAAGAACATGTGCAAAATTTCAGACTGGCAGGATATCTAATTTATGGTACTTCATATGTTTTCGGATTTATAGGTGCGTTCCAAAGTAAAAGTAAATAGGACTTAAAAAAAAACATATGTACATGATTTTTTCGGAAAAATCAATTTATTTTATTCAAAATATGTCGTTTCCTTCAGCTTCAATACAGCTTTTGGCACAGTTCAAAAGCATGTCGAACGAGTGTTTTAGCTCTTTGCCGGTATGGTCCCTAGTATGCCGATGCAAGCCTTTTGAATGGCCTCTACGTCTGCATAACGCTTTCCTTCAAGTGCAAATGCATTTTTCCGAAAAGGAAGAAGTCGTACGGTGCCATATCAGGCGAATACGCGGAGTGGTTAATGGTTAAAATGTTATTTTTGATCAAATAATCGTCCTTCGAATATTGGATTCTGAGCAATTTTTGGTCGTCAGTCAATTTGTGCGGAATAAATCGTGCACATACCTTTCCTAAGCCCAAATGTTCGATAAATCGATGTTTTGGAGATGTTTAATTCCATTTTCATGATTTTCAATAATGATTTCGGCTGATTTTTATGAATATATGAATGAATTTAATTTCCGAATGAATTTTTACCTCATTACCACGTTGAAAACGTTGAAACCACTGTTGTTGTTGTTGTTGTTGTTGTTACGGCAGAATTCTGCCGAGTTGACAGTCCTTGGCCGGATAAAAATCCGGGTCCGTTCCGGTTTTCGTAGACCCAACTGTCGTGGGAACGGCGTTGAAACCACTCGTGCACTCTGCTATGGAATAGGCAATCGTCGCCATAAACTTGTTTCATCAATTGAAACGTTTCGATAAAAGTTTTACCAATTTTAAAACAAAATTATTGTTCGAAGCTCATTTCCCCACCGATAACATAAGCATACTGACACTTAAAATGCAATCACTTCACTTCCAATCCATGAAATGTCATGAAATTCTCACTGCACAATCGATAAATGTAGCATATTCTAACGCACTAGTCGATATATAAATGACGCCATCAGGGGGCGCTAAATTCAAAAAGTCCTGTTTACTTTTGAAAGCAACTTGTATATAAATGATCAGGATGACGTTAAAAGTTGTAATCCGGTTGACTGTCTGTCTGTCCGTCCGTCTGTCCCTTCAAGCTGTAACTTGAGTAAAAATTTAAATATTTCGATGAAACAAGAGTTCCGTAGTACAAACAAAAATTGCGAGTTCGTAGATGGGCATAATCGGATCACTGCCACTTTCACAAATCATTATTAACGGAAAACATATAAAGTATCATAACTAAGCTCTAAAGTGAGATATAAAACTGTAATTTGGACAGAGGATCACAGTAGTGGGCAAAAATTTTAGAATTTTCCATTCTCTAGCAAGTTGAATGCTCATATCTCTTAAACCACTAAAGCTACAACAACCAAATTTGAGGAGTGTAAATCTTATAAGAACTTCTACCGACAGTGTGAAAAAGGATGAAGTCGTAGGACAACCCGGCTCACTCCGATATCAATAATTAAATACGCGCGATAAATCAATAATTAAACACTGTTGAGAGAGCTTTGTGGGAGCTAGTGGGAAAATTTGACGATGGTACCGCCCACCTTTTGATGAAATCTCATATCTCGGATCCCGGATCCCGACCAACCGATTTAGACAGATTTAGCACGTGGCATTATTCTTATATTCTTATATACTTTCTTTCAGTAAAGAAATCAGGAAGCAATTAATATAATGAGATAAAACGCACGAATAATGTCCTCGGTGTGTGCCATGTTACAACCAAAATGGTTTAAATCCAATAAAAACTGTACAAGCCCCTAGGTACTGAATGTTTGGTTGGGCTTTGGACTTTTGATCGAAAATTAAGGAATACGTAATGGTCTGTATGTCAAAAATGGGTTGAACCCGACCAATACTTCCCTTAGCGCTTAGATAAAATCGAGGAGCTACCACCCCAACTTGATTTTGATTTTAATTTTTTTAAGAAGTTGTTGGTGAGTGATTTTTGTGTGCCCGATCTTTAAACATGTAAAATTGATGCTTTCTGCCCGCGAAGTTGGTTTAAGTTTAGATTTCGTCCTGTTTGCAACTTTCTGTTCATGAATGTGTCGGCTTGACATGTGTGGGCAGATTCAAAGAATCTTACCGCTTTGTCATCATATTCGTTCCTAGGAATGCAAGACCTGGGACCCAAAGAAGAGTTATTTTTATTTTAATTCTAATGCAAATATTTCGAATTTTAAATATTATTATCATGTCTTATGTTCGTATGGCTTTCAAGCAACAGAAGCTAACTGAGCAAATAAGGAATTTGCCTTTTTGTAGGATAGATACATAGATAGATAGATACATAGAAATAAATAATAGTTGCCCCGTTAGTGTGGTAACTGCGGAGGCATATTATTGTACATTGTTCATTCTTATAGTCTCTTATTTTTCTTAAAACAAAAATGAAGCAAATTTTTAGTTAACAGTTCAGAATAGAATAATATGATTTTTACAAACATTTCGTTAATGTGACATTTTGTAGGTTTATACAGATAAATTTTTTGCAAAGATTCTTTATATACGTACACTTAATTCTGGTTTTACACGGTAAATTGCTTCCAGAAAAAACGCGTAAAAAAGACTGATTGTGTACAATTACTCTGGCCAGTAATCTTGCTGGTTTTCAAAAAAACGAAATTTCTCTCATTTTGTGATATGAACGTACGTCAAAGTATAATTTAAAAATGTTTAATTTTAATATTTTGATATTTTTGTCATGGAAACTGTCGTTATTATGCACGTGTTTGTTTTCAAAATGAATGACTATTCCTCAATAGGTGGCGCTCTAGACACTCAACTATTAAGCATTAATATATTCTTTTTGGAAAACATTCTTACATATTTATTATTCTACAAAAATAACATTTTAACTATCATTTAACAACTATTCCAATAGACACTGCTGACAGAGTTCGTTCAACCGATTTGTGAGAAATTTAAGTATTTTACTATTTTCTGAAAGTTAAATCATATTGTCCATTAACACAATTGTTATTATTTCAATATTTAATGTATATACATACATACACTTATGTATATATGTATATATTATGGTCGACATGATTGCGGTAATTTTTATCAAAGCTTACAGTTTTATTATTCATTGAAAAGAGCAAACAAATAGAATTATCGTAGTAGCTGATAACAATTTCGTCGCTCTCAGCTACATATGTATGTATATGCTCATACAAACATACATGTTTGTTTTAAACAAAACTTTTTAATATATAATTTTATTTAAAAACAATAAAATGAAACAAAATTATTTACATAACTTAAAAGCTGGACTAGACAGAGGTATTGTGGATTAGTAGGGTTGTATCTAAAAAATATAATTTAAAGTTTAAAACACCATTATATCGCCAAAAATGTAAACTGTATAACTTTTATTTAAATTGTAAGTAAATCGTTAGCACTTTTAACATTATCACACACTAGAATATTTTAAAAACGTGTCTAAATGCGTATTACTTGTTCATAAATTGACTACTATTAAATATTCCTAACTCGGAATACATGTGTATGTACATATGTATGTATATATTGTATAAGATTAATCTATGTACATGTCTTTCGCCTTGGTATAATAAAAACTAAAACGTATTTAAATAAGTCACGAAATATAAACAAATTACATATTAGCTAAGTTAAAATATTAATTAGCATTGCCTCTGGGCATAATTGCACGAAAAATGTTACTCATACCAGCTATGCTGGTTACGCCCCGCATGCCAGTGTTTTGGAAATATATTAACAAATAACGCTCGCCATCTCTCATATTTATGTCATCTGAGAAGTCGAGCCGAATGTCTTCTTCGTCCTGCAACTGTTGGCGACGCAAACGCTCATGATTCCGGTGATGGTGACGACGCGAACGTTGAGGACCGGGTGATTCAAAGAAAGGATCTACTGGTGAATCGGGTGATGATGGTGGTGACTCAGCTTGATTCACATATTCATAACCGATATATTCATTTAAACTCGCAAAGTCCTCACGATAAACACCAATCCAGTCGTGATTACGTTCTTCGAAGTCATTTGGCTTTACATATTCGACTGTATTTTCTTCACCAATTTGCCATTCTGCGATCTCTTTAAAGTTGACACAAGGTGCTCGGTAGTTCGGATAAAGTTTTACGCTGAATTCGCTGCTCACTGGCTTATGGTCACTAATGTTATATGCTGGAAACGATTTGTATGATCTTTGTTCGATGGCCAGTCTCTCATCTGGACGTTTATTGAGCGGTTGTAGAGCATATAATATACGATCGGTCCATGCAGGGCGGCGTTTTAAATCATAATTCGAAGTTCCTTCATGAAATTTAAATGTCGGTGGAAAAGCTGGCAAACGCTCATGCATTAAATGAAATGCTTTTTGCAATTTAGTGCGTACGTTCAACAATTGATCACGTTCAATAAGTTCAGGTAGTTTCTCATTTTTAATAGCAGCTAGAACATCAGCAGGACTATCGTCGCCCATCAAACGGAAATTTAAGTCTCCAAACCAAAAAACATAATCGTGGTCGTAGATTTCGCGATAGTGTGGTACATGGTAGTGATGGTTTTCCATAATTTGTTCATAGTCCTCGATGCGCTCATCCAAATGTTTATCATGCGCAGCCAAATGTGCGACCACAAACGTAATTGCGCAACCATACAAAGAGAATCGAATACTCACTGCGCCTTTATTGCCCCACATTCCACCAAAACCGGTACGGGTGAATTCCGGTTCTATGTCCCGCATATGTTTCACATGAACACGGCGCACAAACAGAGAAAGTAATAACCCTTGCATTTGTTCTGATTTAATTACCACATAGTCGTAGTCACGAAGTATTTTTTTTATTTTGTGTGTCCAAGGATCTTCCTTAAATAGACCAAGCATCTGTTGTTGTGGTTGAACGTTAACCTCCTGCAAACCAATAGCGTAAATGTCGGGCAAATCTTGTGTGTTCGGATCATCGACACCTTGAAGACCCAAAAGCGAACGCAATGAGATGTTATCCGGAAAACGGGTGCCTACATTCCATGTCACCACATACACCGAATAAGTTTCAACATATAACTGCTGTTGTTGTGGCAGCCGTTGCAAATCAGATTCCGCCTTGGAAATATTGCCTGCCATAACAGAACTAGAATTCATCTTTCTACAAAAATATAATAATTATTAATTACAAAATTATTATACATTCAAAAGTAAACCATATGTACTTGATATGTTATAAAGATATCTCCTTGTAATTAATAAATTGCGTTAGTACGACGATGCAATTTGTCAACACTATATGAGGAGGGTGAGTAATTTTTCTAAATGTTATGAGCAAAAAACCAGAGTTGAATACTAACCGTAGCAAGTAAAATTGTTTTTGTTTAAAGTACGAATGAATGAATGAACACAAACATACTATCATTTCCATTCAAGGCTACTAATGTCACAATCAGCTGATTTACGGATATCTACGTACCCAACGAGAGTTATTCTGGAAAAAATTGTCATAAGCTTTTTTAATATTTATTTCACTTGCAATATTCTGTAAAAATAACTAATCATTTCTTCAAAATACAATTTTAAATTCTGTTGAAGCTGAAGTATTTCTGTAAAGCAAATCAATATGTATGGACATATCAAAAATGTATTAATAAACAAAATTAAGGTTTTAATGTCTTACTAAATTTATTCATTTATAATTTTCTTAAAACTAAATAAATCGAATATATAAACGATTTACTAAGCTAATAACATTCGTTTTGTATTGATCGCTCCAGCGCAAAATTATATTCTTCATTTTCGTCCACCGACATTTGACGGGTCAAAAGCGCTAAAATGCTGTCAACTTGCAATTGAGTTACTTCAAAATCACTTTTTGAGCTAAGCTGCGGCGCTAACTCGAAGGGCACTCCTTGTACGTATGGTACTGGCGACACGTTGTCGGATGCACTGGCGACATTAGTCATAGGAGGATAAACTGCTTGCCCCGGATATCTGCCCATTCCAAATGCGGGAGGTATAGGTGGATACATTCCTATACCTTGTGCTGAAAATTTAGTGGGATCGAGGTCTGAAGTTTTTCTTTCTATAAAAATGAAATCGTCTCCACCTTCATTCGATTGTGTAGAATCCGTAGGTCCTTGTATTGCTTCTTCTGCAAAATCTGTGTCTTGTTTTTTCTTGGAGAAAAACGAAAGCATATTTTTACTGTATTATTATAGTTTATTTAGCGAATTCCGTTCTTAGTAAATTGTGCGACAATAAATTTACTTTACGTTTCGATTACTTCAATTGTTATTGTTCTATTTTAGTTGTTGACTCAAGCCCAGTGTTGCCAATGTCCATATAATTGATGATAAATGAAAATCTTTGAGATGGAATGTTTTTTATTTTAGATTAAGAGCTTAGTAGAGCGAAAAATATGAAAAATTGCATATTCAGATTAATGATATTCTGAATATAGATTTAGAATGTTGGAAATTAAACAGTTAAATGGTACATTGACTTCAGAAAAAACAATTTTCAATACATACTCTCAAATGCAATCCTAACCATAATAGTGGATTAATCACTGAACACCTCCTTCAGCATCGAATTGAACAAATGTCAAACATTTTAACTGCAGCTAAAGGTCCTTTGGAATAATTTATATATTGCATCGGATTAAAAAGATTTTTTTCGTGATTTTTAATATAAGATACCAAAGCCGACATGTCGAAAGTGGAAGTGGATCCCAATTTGCCCATAATGGAGGTATTTATTAAGTTTCTTTCAACACAAAACTTGGTGAAAGTTTATGGAACCACTCGATCCGCATTAGTGTTACAAAATTTGTATAATCCATTTTAACCATACAAATTCTGAATATTTTTAAAAAATTCTGAACTTTTATACAATACTTGTATATAATTTTGTTCAAATAGCAAATTAAAATCCTCATTAAACCACCTCCCTCCGAAGAAGAAAAAATAACGTTGCGGCCAGTGAATACCAAGCATCCATACTATAAACGACCCGGTCGAGGACACAATCATGACCTTTGCGATGCTTGCGAAGAAGGTGGAGATCTACTGTGTTGTGATCGTTGTCCATCCAGTTTCCATTTGCAATGCCAGTAAGTACACGTGTTTATTTGTTTATTTAAGTATGCATAGTTAATTGAATAATACCAATGCGTTCGATTATCTTAGCGACCCACCGCTAACAGAAGAAGATATACCAAGTGGACAGTGGCTTTGTCATAACTGCCGCATGACCCTTAAGCCTACATCATCATCTAAATCAAGTTCTGTTGAGCGCAGTGCTGCCGGCGCAGTAACCGCTGCACGTACAGAGAGCTCTCGACCAAATACGCCGTCAGTTGATGCCGAAACGGCCCCATTTAAATTTCGTAATTTACGAAAACGCAGCAGTAGTCGTGCATCTTTTAGTAGCGATCTGAGCAATACAGAAAAATATTTGTCAAAATTGCCAGTGGGTATACAAAGAGCATTGGATCCCAACAAAAAGCCTACACCCCTTGACGAGCTGATAAAAGCTGCTAGCATATTAAATCCGAAGCAATTTGAGCTGCCCCGTGAACTAGAAATACATTCTCAATTTCCTGGCAATGATAAAGGTATAGGTAGTATACATTTTGGCTCAATATACAATATGCATAATACATTTTTATTTTAGTGGAACCTATTCGCAAGAATGGAAATGGAAATAAAAAACCAAGCAATATACGAAGGAATTCTAAACCATATGAGCTGGACTCCCAGGGTTTGGTACCATTGCCAGCTAAAACATGTTTTTATTGTCGCAAGTCTTGTAAGAAAGCTCCGCTGGTGGCATGTGACTATTGTCCT
The DNA here is from genome assembly GCF_001853355.1 of Bactrocera latifrons. Taxonomy (NCBI): domain Eukaryota; kingdom Metazoa; phylum Arthropoda; class Insecta; order Diptera; family Tephritidae; genus Bactrocera; species Bactrocera latifrons. The sequence continues at coordinate 3,604,481 of NW_017537045.1, read as the reverse complement.
TTATATTTTCATCAGGATTGCCTAAATCCACCCATGACTGCACTACCAACTGGTTTATGGATGTGCCCGAACCATGTGGAAAACTTCATTGTAAGATAAATAATTTCCTAATTGATTTTAGTAGGATGAACTTAATGTATATATATTTTGATTTGTAGGATAATCATCTTGTCAACAGCATTTCAGCAACAGAACGCATTCGTTTATGGGATAAATTTTCACAACCTTTTGATCATGAATCAGTAAAAATGGAATTTTTTCGACGCGTTCACATGCGTAATCCTCCCTTTCGCATCAAAGTGCCAATTAAAACACGTGAAACAATTGAAATTCCTCCAATGGTCAAGTATCACTACGAAAATCCTCCCCCTCTCTTACCGTCATTACGTGAAACTTTGCGTTACGATATAGTTAAACGACGCAAATGTCTTCCTAGTTCTCCTGAAATAATATCAAAAGAAACTGTAGCTGAATCAGTTTTTAAAGATTTGGAAGCTCTCCAAAGTGCCAAAGCTAAATTGCGCGAGATTCAAAAGGAGCTAGGTCAAGTAGAGGACTTGAGTAGCAGCGAAGAGGAAGATAACAATGTGACAGAAAACACCGAGGATAAAAAGGACCAAGATGTAGATGCAAAAACAGATAATGATGTTACAGACAAAGAAAAAGTCGAAGAGGACGATAAACTAAATAAGGTGAAAAATAATAAAAAGCGTAGCAAACGTGGAGATTCTACCAGAAATTGTTCATCTGATGTACATGTCAAAAGCGAAGAGGACGTTAAAATTGATAATGATACAGAAAAATTGGCTACAAATCAAGATCAACAACAGCAAATGGTGAATAAAATCAAAAGTGAAGATGAAGAAGAAACCGACGATGAAACTAAATACATTGCTGATATAGATGCAGAACTTCGTTATCTAGATGTTGATTTAATAAAGAAGTTGGCATTTCAACGTGTGCAGCAGCTCGTGCAGGAACACCCAGAAATTGTAGTGCAATATCAGAACCGTACTGCCGCCAAAAGGATACGTGAACTTTCACATATCGATCCACCACAAGTATTACCATCACAAATACTCTCGCCAGAAGATGTACGACGTCTATCCATAATGTTTACTGGCGAGACGTCGTCCATATTGGCGCAACACCAAAGTGATAGTGATAACGACTTGCCACAGTTACATCCGGCTTTAGCCACTGCTGCTGCTATTGTTGCTGCTGATGAGGAAGAGCAGAAATACAAGTCACGCGTACGTACCGATGGAGAAAAAGCTTACGAAATAGCAACACGGCTTGAGCTGAAATTATTACGATGTAAAGTACGTGCACGCGCAGTTCTAACACCGTTAGGTGACATATTAGAAGACAATCGATGGTTTAGTAATGTTGAGTTACATTCGTCATTTTTTATGCGTTACCGCAATATGCATATTGGATCTGGCCAAACTTCTGTTGATGTAAACCTTTCCCATATTGGACACTGTTGTCGGATTTCCCCCAAGCATGCAACTATATTTTACGACGATTTTACAAAAACCTATGAACTCATCAATTACTCAGAGTACGGCACCGAAGTTAATGGACAGCTGTATTCTTGCGATTTTACTGATTATGGACCAACGCCGGCCAAAAAGCTTAAAAATGAGGACATCGAGTTACAGAAACGTGTTCAAGAGATTTTAGATAAACGTCGAGGCATACAACGCCAACATTACATTGTGGACAGAAATTCAAGGTACACATGAAAATGAGTTTAAAATTAATTATTATTATTATACGTTGTCTATTACAGAATGGCACCGCCAATGAAACCTGAGTGCAAATGCACTTTCGTTCAAGAGCCTCCTATGCTTGCCGGTGCTTGGGAAGGTACGGCTATACTTACGCATGGTACTTTAATACGTTTCGGATGTTTGTCATTTGTTTTCTCAATACCTGAATTAGGATCGAGTAATGGCCAGGGCTAAGGTTTTGTTGTTTTTCGGTACGGATGCGGTTAGCTGCAATAAGTCTTAATTTTCAATGAAAATTTTTTAAATGAAAATTTAAAAATAGCTTTTAGCACATTGTTTTTAATTTAAAACAATCGTAAAAAAAATAATGCAAAATGTTATGTTGCTTATGTTTTATAAAACATCAATACTTTTCAGTTAAAAATTGCACAAAAAACTCGTGATGTTTAATAAAAAAAGATTCTTCGTTTTTTTATTATTATCTAAATATTTATTTCTTAGTATGACAAAAATTATTTTAAATAAAATAATACTCTAATAAACACGAAGGTTAGAAACATAAACTGCTACGTTTTCGCATTACGTAGATGCAGTTAAGCGTTCTCAAAGTTGTAATAATATATATTTTACGAATTATATATATTTTGAATAAAGTTCAACTTAGATGAATAGATTTACTGTTTCATTTAAGGGAGATGTGGACACATTCGAGCAAAACATGATATTTTTTTAGAATTTTTATATGAAACAGTAGAAATCTATTTTTAAAAATCATGACATGACGCTGGATCTCCTGAAGTCAAAAAATCAAATTATATCAAAGGATAATTGCCCAGGCAACGCAGTGGGTTTTTTCGAAATTTAAATTTTTAACTCTTTGGGAACACTTTCAAAAAAGGCATAATTTTTAAAATTATTGGAATACGAGAGGTTTAAATATAGTATATAAAAATTATTATTACAAATGTTTGTCTATTAAAAAAATAATAAGTTTTTCATTTGGCATTTAAATGAAATAAAGTAACAATAATTTTGTTTTTAATTTTAAAAATTTGTTAATTTATAAAAATTTTAAATATATTTTTTCTGTTTTGAATTATTTTAGTTTTAGCATAATTGAGATATAAGCTACCCTATCTTTTACGTTGGACAAAACTGAACACAGTGTGCTAAACTTGATTGAAATCGTGAAAAAAGTTTGAATTTTTTCTACTTTTTACATTGACATTTTTTTAATTGGACTAATTTCACAAACCATTACTTTTATAACACTGTATTTCTTCGTTAATTTTCCTTATCAGTCTTAACGAAATTTTATTAAACAGCTGGTATTTCTTGCATAGCGTTACCGCTGTCAAAAGCTTGCTTTGAGCAAGTTTATACCAGAATTTAAAAGTGAAGTAGCATTCATTCATCACATATCCAAGAATAGCAATACCAACAAAATCTAATTCGCACATACATTAATATATACATAATCTACGTTTTATATAGTTCTAGTGTTTACATATTGTTTTAATTTTATTGCGTATAAATAAATACGTCGTGATGAGCTTGTGAAATGAACGCGTTGCGTAACCTCTTTAGCTCGAGGACACTAAATAGTGTAAGGCAACATGGCCAGAATGTCCTCTTTAATATTGCACAACCAGTTGATGGTGCACCGGCGGTGGCACCAATTGCAGACTTCGATGAAGGTACTAATAAAGAAGCATGTCAACCGTTGAAAATACCAAAATCAATTCTCGATGCAACTACTTTTATTGGTAAAAACTTTGGTGAAACAACTGCCTCTGGATCGATTTCACCAACTACCTTAAAACGTTTGCGTTGCATGGAGCGCAAGGTTGAGTTAGTTTATCGCTGTAAACTGTGCAACACGCGTAACAGTAAGCTGGTCTCTGAAGCTGCATACAGAAGCGGTGTGGTAATTCTCCAATGTGACGGTTGTTCTGTGAACCATTTAATAGCCGATCATTCTGGATGGTTTGCCAAAACCAAAGGCAAAAATTTTGACCAGGTGCTAGCCGAGCGAGGTGATCGCGTTAAAGTCATCAAAGTAAACGAAAAAGGCGAATTAATTTAGCTGCAAGCAATATGAAAATAAATTACAATGAATTATGTATTGCTATTAATAATGAAAATACTGCTGCACAAAATATCATAAATAACAATTTTATCATTAATTGAATAAAGTGTGTAAAATACAGTAGATAAAAATCATATAAGGGCTCAGCCTTCGGAAACACGTTTTCCATTGCTTGTGAAACCGATGGCTTCATGACCGAATCTGAAAAAGAATACTGACATTAACCTGGAGACCTATCATAATAATCTAATTGAAAATTATGTATATTGTAAATAAGTAATGTTATAATATATGCTTTGAATTTGAATATAACCACCGTGCAACCACTTTATGTTGCATCTTTATTTATGTATTTTGTGCAGTGAATTAACATCTTGGAATGTAATGTATTACAAATGCAAAAGTAATGAAAAGCTTCACAAAAAAAGCAATAAAAGTATTAAAGCAAAACATCGTAACATTAACAATCAATAATATATTTTATTTTAAAATACACGTGACTATAGTTTTTATCTATTTATCGAAAAAAAATATTTTTACAGAGGCATGGCCGAATTAGGAAAAATTTCCTATTGGATATGTATTCCATGTACATTATTTAAGGAAGTATTTGCAAAAACGATTGAACACTTATTTTGCTTTATTAGCTGTGACCAAGTGTTATGAGTATTTCATTGTTTTTTTTCTCGTTTCCTCACTGCACGGAACCTCCAACTTTTCCCCACCAAATCCACAGCGACCATATTCACGAACTGGACGAAGGAGTATAGACTGGAACTTAATATTGCAGTCGACGGCGTCAAAATTCCAACTGTCAATAACCCTAAGATTTTAGATGTCGCCTTCGACAGTCTATGCTCGTTCTCTCCGCATACGACCGCGATTATCGCCAAAGTACAGAGCCGCAACAAAATCCTCAAGTCGCTAGCCGGCAGCACATGGGGAAAAGAGAAAGAAACGTTGTTGGCAACTTACAAGGCAATCGGCCGGCCGGTCCTTAACTGCGCAGCTCCCATATGGCACGCAGATGAGGAAACTCCAGACTTGCCAGAATACAGCACTCCGGACACCGGAATGCCTCTTGATGTCTCCCATCGAACACCAACATAGTGAGACGCTTATGCTTATGTTTTCGTAGAAATCATCCTTGCAGTCATCTGCTTGGAGCGGAACCGCCTCCTAGGAGCGTCAAGAGGTCATTCCTTAACCACGTCGACGACATCGTACAATACGCCGACAGGACCTCGGACGCAACAGACTTTCGACAGGCACTGACCGCCATTCACATGACACTGACCACCTCTTTGCGTGTCCAACCAACCCCACCCATCTAACACCCTTTTCTCTTTGGTTGGACCCCGTCGAAACAGCATGTTTCCTGGGCCTCCTGTTAGATGACGTCGACGACAATACTGATAACCCTTACCATCCTAACGGCGACTGATAACCGTTAAAACAACAACRACAACAGTATTTGATTGTCATTCGGTAGGTCGTTGATATGAATCTTAGCCGTGAAGATATATAAGCCATTCTGTAGGTCGCTGATTTAAATCTTAGTCATGAAGATATAAAGGTTTCTCAAATGATTTTCTCAAATAGGGGTTGCTTGCATGTACTTATAAAACATGTATTTCACAATCTGATATGAATTTCGTAACAACGAAGGAATATGTTGTTGTTATTGTAACGGATCCTTATCTCCGTTACGATGGTAAGGATTAGATAAGTTGTCATCGACGTCATCTAATGTAATGTACATATGTAATATATGCATTTGCTGCTAAAGTGTAGCCTCTGTCAACAAAATTATTTAGTAAACAGTTCACGAAAATATATGACTTGGAGGAAGTCACACTAAATGTACACATATTTTATTTTATGCCAATAAAATTTAATAATGATTCACATTCATTAAAGCGTTAGGAAATAAAATTAATTGTGATTATAATCTAATTGTGCTGATAACTGCATATGTACAACCATGTATGTATGTGTGTATGTATAGTATATGTATATAAATGATAACAATTTAATAACGGATAGTTGAGGCGCGCGCGTATAAATAATTTGTGATAAGATAAAATTGTTAGTAATTAGTTGTTGACTGTCTCGATGTGATAATTTTGGCGTAAATAATTGTTGCATATCTACTTACCAATTGGTAAACATTGTTAAAATTGTTCATAATTTACCAAAATTTTGAAAAAAGAATTCATACAAATTTTCACAGACCTTAATTAACATACATACATACATAGTTGTACTAATATTCGGAGTCGGACACGATGTCAAGCACCTATTATCCATACACCGCGTTTGTTCACCCCTCACGATATGGATGTTTTTTTATACCTTGAATAGCCCGTCTGTATATTTGTATAGCTATATGCGAACTAGTTCTCAGTTTTTGAGATACTGATTAATTGAATATTTGCACGCATTCTTTTCTCGCAAAAGATAATAGAAAAAATTAAAAAAAAATATATACATATATACATTTTTGATTACATATTTATATGTATGTATGTGTGAATATTTGCCGTGTGAAATGTGGCAGAACAATACATATCTATATATATTTTAGCTAATATTATATAAACATTTATAATTTGCGTATCAATATCGTTTAAAGTATTACTTGAGGCATTTTAACAGGGCCAATGACCTAATGACACCAAGGTTTTGGGCTTTGTTTCGTATAAATAATTTAAAAGCAATACCAGTTTAATGATTCATTTTTGAATGCGTATATTTGTATATTTGAACATCTGCTTGACAACAGAATTATTGAATTAGGCCGTTAGTATTTTGCCGGATAAACACAAAATTTTGCTGTGTAACGATGACTATAACGATATACAATAATACAAATTTAAAATGATATTTGATTACAAGACTAGGTTATTGAATACCTTGTACGAAAATTAACAACTCTTCTGGTGCCATTCTTTACAATAACCAGACAATCTCATCTTAACTTAGTACTGAAATTTAGTTAACATACATATTTACAAACTCTTTTTCCGTGAATGACATATTTGCCCCCTGTGACTCCAATTAAGCCAATTTATCTAACATTTCAGTACTTGCTACTTACAGCCCTTGGCCCGATAAATTCAGGATCAGCCGTCGAAACGATCATGCCGAAACAGACCGCTGTTACATTGACCACTCGTTATATTATATGATTTCTATGACAGCCAGTCATTCTTAATACTAAATGGGTTTTGAATTTCTGCTACTAACAAAAAACATATATTTATCCTTTAAGCAGAGCAAGGTTTTCTTGTTGAAAACTCCCTTTGTTTACTAGTTGTTTACTACAACTAGAGTCTGATGAAGAGAACATGGTATTCGCACATCGCAAAAGAAACCAAGTGAAGAGAAATCTCTCGTTACCTAACCGAAAGGGTTCTGAATTTATATACCGCCATAGACTGTCAACTCAGCGGTATCCTTTAAAATTATTTGATAATGGTATATCTTTCCCATACCCAAGGGATTTTTTCCGAGCACATTTCAAACAGTGGCTATAAGTCAGTATGTTGAAAAAATATTCAACGTAACCATCGTATTACCATAAAAAGCGGTAAAAAAGTGACACTAAAAGCGATCTCAACCGAGGGGATCAAATTGCTATTGGTGCAAGTGCGTGTAGACGGCTGAACGGATTCGCCATGCAAAGCTGCTAATGGGGTTAATTACAATGTTTAAAAGCATCATAAACTTCTTCTAAGGCTCCGTTTACCCGATTCTAGATTGCGCAGCAATCTATAGATGCAGGTTTAAGGCTCCCAGTAAGTTCCTGGAATTCAGCAGAGTGCTGGCTTTTGTAGGTAGGTGTGATAGTTAGGTCCCGGTACGAACCTCAATAAAATTCTATTCTGTACTAACAACAACAGGAACATAATTATTATTCAATTATTTAAGGCATATTTGCGGTGTGAGGATAGTAATTTGAAGTGTAGTTCTTTTTAGTTCGTACTACAAATTAACTTTGGGTAATGTTTTAAATGCTTCTGTTAAGGATGTGGCGCATTTATGGTAATTACTACTTTGACTAGACTTTGCATAAAAAACCATTTATATATAAAAATAAATATTTTTGACGATTTGTTGGGTATGTATAAGTTTTTATTTTATTCTTGTCAGTAGGAAACAATTGTGTATGCTTTTAGGTTTTTATTTACGAATTATTCAATATTTGCTTAATTCTAAACTTAAAAAATTCAAATATATTTGCTTCGGTAAATTAAAACACTTGTGATTCACATGTTTAATAGCTACTTATTTTTATAAGACTATAGGCGTATTACATTTTTATTTGTTATATATTTAGTTAAATTTATTCAATTACTTATGTGTGTTGGATATACATATGCACGACAAGAAAACATTTTTCAATATTATTGTTTGGTTCCATATTTATATAAACAAAATAAAACTATTTTTGATCGAATGCATATATATTTGTTTATATATGTTGTATATCGTATTTTCCATAAGTGGCTTATACATATATACATATAAGCACATTTGCGAAGATATTTACACAAGTTAAATTGTTTATTAATTTGTGGTTTAAAGATATTTGTGTTTATATTCATTATTACATTTTTTATTATATGATTTTATTTATAAAAGTAATTTTTCCGAAATTTACTTAAGTTAAATTGTTTATTAATATTATATGTCGTTTAAAGGTATATGTGCTTATATTTATTATTAAATTTTTCATTTTAAGTTTTTCTTTTATTTATACAAGCAAGTCTTTTCCGAAAATATGCAAATGTACATATGTAATATTTGTGCCTATTTACAGGGATGTATGCATATAATTACTACTTGTTTTATGAATAAATTGATGATCTGCGTTATAAATGTTCCCAACAAATTAATAATATATTTTTTAATTTCGCTGCAACCATAATTTAAGCCCACAACCTATTGAGTCTATCTGCGAAGTGATCAGGGATTTGATGAACGAAGACGTAAACATATTTGGAAATTTTTTTTGTGGTATTGTAAAAGTTTACGATGATAATTATATAAAAAATAGTTCAATTATAATTATTTTTTAACTAAAATTTAAATTTATTATAAAGTTTTAACTGTTGAAAACGGCAAATTATGTTAAATATATTTCTTAAATTCCTGTGGTATTTTGGAGAAATTAAAAAAAAAAAGTTTGAAAAAATATTCGAATTGCCATAAAATATGTCGAATAATTCCTTCTTGTCAGCCAGTCTGAAAGTTAACAAAAAATATATATATATATATTTACATATGCTTTTCCTGTGAACAAAATTTTACGTGAATATACATACATATATGTTTGTAATTAAGAATATATCGTGTTTTAAATTGGAAATAAATATTTATCAATATAACAGTTAGGTTATGAAACCTACTGAATATATTGTACACACATCGCACACTAACACAATTAACAAAATGGCAGATTTAACCGTGATTTTTCAATTAGGTAAGATTGTGATGACAATGTTGATATATTGAAAAAACTTATTTTTAAAATATTTGAGTTGTGATTCTTTTGTATTTAATCCGCGTATGAGCTGTGACTCTTTTGTTAGTGTGTTGAATATGTTTTTTTTAATTTATTCAGAAATTTTTATGAGTTATGATTCTTTTTTTAATACAGTTTGTATTTAATATACTCGTACCAAAATCGATTTATGGAGTTAGTGGCAGTCAAAATTTTCAAAAAGAAATTTTTTGCATTGGCTTAAGTTATATCTTAGTAATATTTTCCAACAATATATTTGAAAATTAGCAGACTTCTCGGGCGCTCTGGAACTTCAAACGCGATTTTCTCAAAACTACATGCTTTTTGAACTGGTGACCACTGTAGCTCGGAATTCAGTAGATTTCATTGAAAATTATATAGAATTTATACAGCTTTTAGAAAATATGGAAAACTAATGTCAAATTGAATGATTTTTTGTTTTCAATTTCTATTTTTGATAAACAACGAATCGTTGAGTTTTCCCCGAAAATTTGAAAATAGTTTCACGATGCCCTATTTTGTACACTTTGATCATCCAGTATATCATTTATTGACATAATAATTTTTTTTTCTGTCAGATCAACACAAACAGCCACTACTTTTAAAGTTATTAATTTTTTTTTAATTTCCGTCAAGTCGAAACGTTCTTTAATGATGCTGTGTTTTACTTTTTATTTGAAAATTAAAATTTTAATTTTTTCATGTCTCTGACATATGCAGCATCTTCAAACCCACATACCACAATGGCTTTCAATTGAAACAAATATATGTACGTTGTTTTTATATTGAAATATTTAAAATTATTGCTGAGACCCGTAACAGACTAAGGCATATTCATAAATATGCTTGTATCCATAAAATATAAATGACTTAAAAATAATAGACAACTTTGAGAAGAGTTTAATTAACCTTGAAATTGGAATTTGTAACTTTGTTAAAATAAATATTATAAATTTTTTGCTTCGGTCCATCGAAACATACTACTTTAACAATCATAAAACAGTGAAGTTTCTGTGGTTGTTTTAACGGTTATCTAATTCCCGTTAGGATGGTAAGGGTTAAGTTTCTCGCATTAGTTAGTGTATTATTAAACTAAAGGTAAAAATTTTATCTATACCAACACCAAGTAAACCAAAAGCATAAATTCGATTGATATATGATTATTTTTAATATTAATTATGTTTAATTCTTCTTAAGGTTAAATTTTACATTATACAATTTCTAAGTACATTCCTATGTTATAACCAATCTAGAGTAATTAATGAAAAATAATTTTCTTGCACCTTTATGTGTGCCCATTCAAATAAATTAATATAAATTTGTGTATTAATACTTGTGAATTCTTTCAGCGTACGCATAAATAATTTTAGATACGTATATGCAGTACTAGTTATAAAAAATCTCTTTTATTGTAACTGTGTAACAAATAAAAAATAAAATTTGTTAAAATTAAAAATTAGTCTTAAAAACGTAATGACTTCTAGCTCATTTAGACCTTTATATTGCATTAACACAAGTGTAATTACTTGAAAATCTAAAATTGTTTATTTTATGCAGTTATTACTATAAGTATATCGCGGATAGTAAAATTACTGTTAATATTACTGTAGTTGTTTTTCTATATGCTTAACCTATGCTATATTGAAGTGCTGCCTGCAATACCTTTTATAGGTTTATATAAGTGGATCAGTAACCTTGACGTATGCGTGAGTTTGGCCGATTATGTCGGCGCTTGTGCAAATATAAGCCGGCTGCTTGCGCAAACGCTGAGCCACAAATCTTACACACATATCGTTTGATAGCGTCGTGTATTTGCTTGTGATTCTGCAGATTTTTAAGTGATTTGAAGGTTTTGCCACATATGTCGCATTTAAATTCTTCATCGTTATAGTGCTGCCTTGCATGTTCTAGCATAGATTGGCGCGTGGGAAATAAACGACCGCAATGAGAGTAATCACAGCGGAATGGACGCTCACTGGGACTGGTATGCTGTGCACGATGCGCATTGAGATACACCATATTGGTAAAAGATTTGCCACATATGTCACACGAATAGCCATCATCGTACTCTGAATTATCCATGTGCAATAGAGGATTTTCATTTTCCGCCATACCCATGTCACTGCCTGTATGTGGGATATTGGCTAATGAAGGTAGTAAGAGTTCATCGTTATGTCTACGCATATGTTCATCGTACACTTCCTTAGTTCGAAAACTAGCTGTGCATAAGTCGCACCAGTATTTTACCTCCTTACTTGTGGGTGTGTGTATTTGCTTATGCTGGTTCAACTGATCAACGTCTAAAAAGCTAACAGGACAGATATTACATGCGTAAGTACCCTCAGGCTGATGCGTACTGAGATGTGTATCTAGTTCTCGTGGTGATTGCACAATAACAGGACATAATTCACATTTAAATGGTGCAATATCTGCATCCATAAACTGCATTTGATCGTAGTAACTGTAAGTTGGCATAAACACTTTATTGTTTTGCTCGCATAGCAAACGTTCTTGTTTTTGTTTGGAGTAATCAAAACGCAATTGAGAAATACGCTTCGATATTTGTATGGTGCTGACCTCAATCATCTTTTGCAGTTCTGCCGCCATTTGCTGTAGTGCTTCTCCCCGTTTTTCTTTGCTACGGTAGTCTATGTTGTACTTATTATAAAAACATGGATATTGTTCGACCATTGATAAAAGTTTCATTGTAGAGACATCATTCCAAAGTGCAGAGGACCGACGTCGGTATACTGTTTCCTGAAATGTTATTTAATAGAGTTATTGTAGTTACAAAATTTATGGTGAGAATTTCTTATTTTCTTATCCTTAAAAAAAAAACAGTTTTCATATATGACCTTGGTTCTGATCCTTCAGTTTGCATGACAGTATATGCTATGAGCAGCTTGTTGGAGAGAAAAGGACGTATATAAAATTTGCGAGCGAAAGCGACTAGTTTGCGTATGTACAGACAGACAGACATGGCTACCGTTCTCACGGCAGTCAGGTCTACGTAACTGGAACGGACCCGTATTTATTTTATCCGGCCAAGGACTGTCAACTCGGCATAATTCTGCCTCTACAACAATATCAATAGACATGGCTAAGAAACATATATATATTTATATATTTTCTTTTATTGGATCGCGGCGTTTCCTTCTGAATGTTAAAAACTTCTTAGCATACTTAATATATCATATCCAGGGGAAAATTAATTGGCATTCTTCTGATGTCAGAATATCAAAACCCAAACTTTTGTCTAATATTTCAATATTGGTTATTTTTAAATAGGTATAAAATACCTTCACGACAGCCTCAGTCATCTTTTGATTTCCACCATAAAACCGATTAAGAAAATGTAAATCCTTAAAATACCAGAGTGTACTGATGTTGGTATTTTCCAAAGACATTCGATTGCATTCCCTTTTATATACAGTTCTTAAATTGTCCCACTTTCGGGTAACTGCATCCTTTGCCAAAGATAAGTTAAACCGCCGCTTAAATTCCATTACAATCCAATCGAGAAAGTGCTGTCTCTTAGAACGATCACGAAATTGTGGGTGTCGATGATCCCAAAGAAATGTGTTGCGCCGATAAGAGTCGATAAGAAATTGAATCATTTTGCGGTCTTTTATATGCATAGTTAAACCTGATTCCTATAATACAAAAATCTTTAGAATATTAAATATACGCATTATGATACAATATACCATTTCATGGTTTCCCCCCAATAAAGATTGTTCAACTAAGTCATCATAATTATTCTCATCATCTTCTTGATAGTTGTGATCATCTTCATCACCATTATTAGTGAAATCTTCATAATTTCCGTAGTTATCAGGCATATAGCTCTCACCGTCTCCTTCCATTGCAACTTCCGGCTCTGAATGCTCTTGTTTAACTGGGTACATAGACTTCACAGTGTCCGCTAATTCATTTTCTGTTGATAATCCTGTTATTATGGAGTCATCATGTTTTGGTGGTTCTAATGCGTCCTGTGAAGATTTCAAAAAAATTAATATCTTTATAAGTACTTAAGAATATTTATTATACTAACATCTCCTACTTCCTCTTTAATCATAACTGTTTGCGGTACTAAAAGCGAGGGATCGGTGTCGGTAAGATCTTCTGTGGCGACGCCACTATGACCGCTATCATTTTCACTATAGGAGCCATTATAACCGAGTCTGTTTAAAATATAATAGTACAATTAAACATTATTTGGCAATGTGACATTACAGTTTTCTTTTACATTCAAAAAGTGTTTTCATCTAACAATTCAATGTAAGAAAATACCTAAAAAATTTTTTATACGCTGTAGACCTACTAAAATCATGTCTAACATTACGTGAATTTATATTGATTCTATTGGCTACAAAAGTCGTTGTAATTGTCTTACCCCAGCATATCACCAAACAGTCCCTTTTGGCCCATTGTTTGTGGTCCATGATCTGTTTGCATATGTCCAATAAAAGCGTCGAAATACAGAAATTTGGTCGGACAAAACATACAGCCTAATGCAAAGTATTGCTGATCCTCTGTGGCTGTGATGATCCCGCATTCTTTTGTGCATAGGCGAAATATATCCTCATCGCTTGTTGGTTGATATGGTAAAACACTCATCTTTAGCTTCCACAGTAATTAAAAATGAAATATATACAATTATATACTCCTATTTTCACAAATGTATCTCTTTTTAATTATTTTCCGATAATTTTTCTACTATTCTCGTATCAACCACCATTCGTATAATCTTCTTTTCTTTACTTTGTTTGACAACTCATAAACATGGTTGCCAACGCTTAAAATTTAGGCAGTTTTTTTTTATAAATTTGCAATTAAATATAAATGTCAACTGTATGGTAAAGTTATAAAATATAAAATAATTCTTTGTATATATGTATATGTAAAGTATGCGCAGAAAAAACATATTAGGCCAGAGTATTATTCTATTTAAGACGATCAAAAATTTCCCCCCAATGAAATATCCCATTTCCAATCAGCAGCGGATGAGGCATAAATATCGTTGTTTTAATCCTTGATTTAATCGCATTCTATTAAAAAACATTGCAATACTTCTGCAAACTATTTGAAAATAGAATTACCAGAATATCGGCATTAAAAGGAAAATTAAAACTCTATTCCCATAATATTCAAAATTATGACAATTAAATTGATTATTTAAGAATACCAAATTTGTTCGTTCCATTAAATTAATACAACATTCATAAAACCGTTGGGGGTATGTTTATAATCACTTAATAATTTGCACTTTAAACTGTTTGTTAACTCCTGTTTATAATCTTAAAGGTTTTTTTATTTTCTTGCATTTTATCTCCGATTCTAAATTTAAATTTCTTTGTTCTTTACGATTAATGGTATTTAAAGCAAAAAATCGCCATCAGTTTCACCAGCAAAATCATGTACATACCATGTGTATGTATTTTCAAAATTATACAGCAATTTGCCCCCCGAAATCATGTACTTAAATGCAATGCAGTACACAGTTTCATAAAAAATTTTATTTGTTTTCATCGAACATACATATGTATGTAATTGTTGTATTATTTACCAACTCATGTGCTAAGTAGTAGTAAATTATTTATGGTAACGTTTATGCACAACTTCGTACAATGTCATTCATTAGTATCATAGCTTTACGTATGATTACACGTAAAAACTCTCTGGTCAGAATTAAAACGTTTCATAAACAAGGTAAAAATATCTACTATTATTTGTATTTAATATATTAAAAAGTATACTAAGAGTATACAGTAATAGAGTTACTATTTGCAATTTCACAACTCATTTCAGTTACCTAAAGTTCTTTATAAAACTGCATTGAATAATTTCATTGTAGGAAGATTTGGTGAAAAAATATCGTGCAACATGAGCAGTAAAAGTGTACATTCCGCAGCAATAACAGAAGTGCATATGGTACCTATGAGTGTCATACATAGACCAATTCCTCCGGTATTGGACGAAGAAAAGGTGCAATCTCTTATGAATACTATAAAGGTATGCTGAAATATAACTTAAATCTTTATAATATGATTTATATACTTTCTTATGTTTTTTATAAATAGAATGAAGTCACAGAAGACGATGTTCCACCAATAGATGTGCTTTGGATTAAGGGTTCTGAGGGTGGTGATTATTTTTACAGCTTTGGTGGCTGTCATCGGTACGAAGCCTACAAGCGATTGAAACGTGATACTATAAAGGCGAAATTAGTTCAATCGACGCTGCAAGACTTATATCACTATATGGGTTCTAGCACTCCCAAGGATCTTAAATGAATTTGTAACGTACCGCCATTTATTAAACTGATATTTTTTGTTGTACTGCATTACTACTAAATTTGTAAATAATAATAATAATTTTAAAGTGTATAAATGTCTTCGTATTTTATTTGTACGTTTTTTACATTACTACAAACAGTGGATTTTTCCAACTGAGTCACTTGTTAATTTTTTAGTTTAGGATGTTTAATCCTCATTGGGCAAAAATTAATACCAATTACCAAATAAAGGGTGCTTTTTCACGTAATATTCGCAAACCATATTTCTCCCATTCACTACAATATATCCATAGCTCCGGTGCACTCTCCAAACATGACATTATAGCCGCACCCTTCCAAGCTATCATACCAGCGTCCATTTCTTTGGCGAATGCATTTACTTCAAATGCAGAGTATGACGTTGACGTGGCCGCTAATTGAAGCATAACACGTTGTTCCAACCATTTTGAGAAACCTGGAAATTTCGTACTGCCTCCCACAAGCAATATACAGCTATACATTTTGCGCTTAATCTCTTCCGTTGAACAACGTTCAATACTACGAACTATAGCTTGGTCAATTGGCATAATCTGCCCGTTTACAACATATAAAAGTTCATCTTTATCACTAGTTTTACTATTGGCGTCGCGATCAACCACATCGTCTACCACTAAATCATCTTCAGTCACTTCGCCTGTTACTGGTATCGCCCCTTCAAGTAATTGATCTCGTACTCCATTTCGACGTCCTGTTTCCCTTATGTATTCGGCATCAAAGCAGTCTTCCGAATCCGGTTGTTGACTACTTCGCAGTTGAACTTTTGCTTGCTTCGTTTTGCCAGTAATATTAAGTAGTTCTGTATGAAAAAGGCATAGTGGCGCTACAACACATTCGTCACCTATTTGAAGAGTGTATCGTAGGCGTTTATTTTCTTTCTTTACCTACAAATTTAACAGAATTGATATTAAGAAGAATTATTATATGACTTTTCCATTACCTCAAAACAACGTTCTTGCGCTCCACAAACATCTAAAGTAAGATGACAAAAACGTTCTTTTAAATGCATTATTAATGCTGCATCTGCATAACCTTTTTTTACATCACATTCTCTGTAAGGAAAGCTGCACTTGAGTAGAAGGTTTAAAAACACTTGTGTCACATCGCCTCCACCATAAGAAAGTCGTACACGAGTTTCGGGATGACTAATACCATCCTCCACACAAGATATTGAACATTTTTGATCCCCAATATCAACAACGCAGGCATAACTTAGTCCAGCCCCAAAAGTAGACGCAACATGATCTTGTAATAAAAAACATGAACGAAATCTCAAACGTTGTAATAATAATGTTGTCAATTCTCGTAGATGACTACGATTATAGACGTCCGATACAACCAAAACAGCACTATAATGGGGTAATGCATCTGCCATAATATTTAAATGATTTTTTAATGCATACAACCAAATTATTTCCATGCTAGATATGACTGCTGCCATAGAACCACCAACACCTTTATGCAAATTTAGTTCACCGCGTCTTATTGGAAAATGGACATTATAAGCAATTGCTTCTTTTTCGTTTAACGCTAAAATATCTTTGTCAAATAGCCTTTCACGTCCAATTGCATTTTCACTTTTTCCGTTGCAGTTGTTGTCGTCTATTATAGGAAGGGCCTCAGGAACACTTCGCCTGTTGAAAGTAGCAATTTGTTGCGGTGGCGTAGCAACTCGCAGCCGTTTGGCACTGCGTTCGTAAGTTTCTTGATGTGGTGCATATGATTGTATGGAATGGGAAACTTGTAGTCTTTGTTCCTCAAATTCTGTGAGAGTTTCGGCTGAGCCTTGCACGTGTGGCAGTAACTCATCTTTATGTTCTTGAGCAGATGTAGATTCACGCTGTCGGTACGCTACTGCATGTAAAAGAGTAATAGGATTAAGATCAGAGGCTTTTCCTATTCTAACATAGAGCGATCCTGGGTGTATTATAATAATACGTTGTGCTTGCATTTATTCTTTTATATATTAGCCGGACAATTTGCAACGTTTTGTTTACCTATAATAGTCTTGATAACAGCAATAATACATGATTACGTACATTTAATCGAGTAAATATTTATCGATTCATTAATTTATATAAAGTGGAATGAAATATTTTATGTTAACATTAAAATTTATTATAAGTTGAAAACTTGCTCCTTTTCTATGTATTATAAAAACACTATATATCTTTTATTTTGACTGGTCTTTTTTGTGGCATTAATAATATCTCGTTGAAATTCGATATGCTGCAAACGGAATACATGTATATCGGTTAGTCGATAAGTGGAATAAGTGGAAATTATCGTCTTCCTTATAACCAATAAGAATACATCTTTTGGTGTCTGTTTACTTATTTGTTTAGAAAAATGATTTGTCGTTTATGTTTATTGGGAATAACTAACGGTATAGAACTATGGTCTGGTAATGGTGAAAGTGATGTCGCAAAAGTGATAAAAAGATATTTTTGTATTGAGGTAAATCATATTTTCGTTTATTTGTATTTTAAACTCATATGTGCATATGTCATATGTTTATGTTTGTAAATAATTGATAACAATTAATTTAAGATTCAGTACCACGAAACAATTTCTAATGAAATTTGTTGCGAGTGTTGGAAGCATATTGACGACTTCCATAAGTTTTGGGTAAATATTGATGAAAAACAGAAGACTTTGCAAACCCATTTAGAATGCATAGAAACGAAACATCCTATAGAAGATATTGAGACAGAAGAATTTCCCTCGGTCCATATTAACTCTTCTATTGACTGTAAGGAAATCGGGTTGAGAGAACCGCAAATAGATTTGGTTGTTTTACAACCAGCCGTTTGCGATAATGAAGTTGAATTCGATGCTGCTGATTTGGATAACGATTGCGAAGATGGAGCCGTATTCGATGATGGAGGCACAGATAACGACTTATTATTCGATCAAGGATGTTTACCCGCAGTAAAGACGAAACAGACTTATAATTGTGAGTTGTTATTATTGTATTTCTAATTATTTTATTTTAATATCTCTATATTAAGTTGTTAAGACGAAAAAGAAGATAAACGATCTTGACAACAGACCTAAGCGCGAATACAAGAAAAAGTCGTTAAAATCAAAAAGCGATGATAATTTGTCAAAAGATCCTGCGATTGATGAAGAAGCCACAAGACGACGTATGGCCAAATTGGCTTTGATTGCTGAGATGGATGAGTATATAGCACAAAATTCGGAATTGAGTTGTTGTTTGTGCAAGCAACAACTTACAGATTTCCTTCAGTTAAGAAAACATTTCCGTGACCAACATAAATGTGAAGGATATATGACTTGTTGCAATAGTCGTTTTTTGAAACGATCTCTTTGGGTAGACCATCTAAAAATGCATAGGGATCCAGACTTTTTGAAGTGAGTATTCACTTTATTTATAAAAGTGACTGATATTTTTAATTTACTAATATGTATGCTGTTGTAGGTGCCATATATGCAATAAGAAGTTGGCAAGCCGGAATACTTATCAAAATCATATGGATTCAAAACATCCTGATACTGAAGACTTACAATTTTTTTGCAAATTGTGCCCTAGAAAATTCGTTAAACAATATCTTCTGGATTATCATATGCGTTCTAAACATACGACTACACGTGATTTCATATGTAAAATATGCAACAAAGGGTATTGTCTACAAAAAATTATATTGTTGATATAATTTGTTTCTAATATTTTTTATTATAATGTAAAGATTCGTCAGTGCTGGAGTTTTGAAGAAACATGAAAGGAACATTCACCTGAATGAATATGAATCTGTTTGCGAGATTTGTGGAAAATGCTTTAAAGCTGCTCACAATCTTTTGCGTCATGTAGACTCTATTCATAGCGCTGAACCACGTACCAGAGCTCAATGCCATATATGCCAAAAGTGGCTGAAAAACGCGTATACACTAAAGAAACATATCATAGCTCACAGCGAAGAGCCGTTAGGTAGGGAATACCCGTGTACTAAATGCAATGCCATTAAATACTCTAGACATTCACTGGCGGCACATATACGTTACCATCATTCGGATCGAAGTTTTAAATGTCCAGTATGCAGCAAAGAGTTCAAACTGCCGATCGCATTGAGAGTAATTGCAATCTAACTAAATGTTCAAGCTTCCTTTATATTAATACGATTAATTTTAGGAACATGAGGCAAGGCATGCTGGAATACACCTCTACACATGTTCAATTTGTGCAAAGAAGTTTAGGTCGATCCGTAATATGCGCAAACATGTGGCTAATCATTCGGATGAATCAGTACATGCAAAATGTAATGAGAATGTACAACAAAAATCGGAAGAAAAGTTGCCACAACACTCTACTTCAGCGAATGATATGCCTTCTGGGTATCTGACTTTATTGCCATTTAATGAAGCACAGTCTTAAAGATACAGTATTATAAATTTATGATTAAGAATTTAAATTAGAAATAAGCCTATTGTTACTCATTAAACTGCACCTAATATTCATTATTTAGCGATTGTTGCGTTACCGTTATTGGACTCCTCCGTTTTGAATTAGTTACCAAATGATTGAAGTAGTATCAAAATACCTAATACGATTTGTTTTGATAGTTTGGCAACGATGAAATATGAAATACTACCGTGAATTAAATTGGGTTTTCAAAGAAGAGGAAGAATATAAATAATAAGAAGACGGATCTAAATTGAACTTAGCAGTATTTTGATTCGACAAAAATGGTTTGTCGTCTCTGTTTGGAAGACTCACATGATAGTTTTGATATATTCTCCGACAATGCAGAAACTGAAGTTGCAAAAATTATTGCTAAATACTTTCATTTTGAGGTAAGGCTTAAATATGAATATGCTTTCGGCCCATTAAAATATCCAATCAATAACAGGTACAACCAAGTGATATTATTTCCAATAAGATTTGTGCAGAGTGTTGGGAATGTACATCGGTTTTCCACAGATTTTGGTTAAAAATAGATGAAAAACAGAAAACATTGCAAACACATATAGTGTGCGCGCAAATAAAACAAGATGTGGATGATTTTCAACTGGAACTCACCAGTGCCGATGTAAAATCTCCTATTGACACAAAAAATAATGAATTACGAGAACCAGAGATAGACTTGGTAGTACATCCGATAATATCTACAGATGGATTGGAATTTAATGCTGTTGAAATGAAGGATGATGTTCTATCAAGCCATCGAGACTCATTGCCTTCTCCTACACAATCATATACAGATGAAGGTAACTATGATTATAAAAAATTTTTTTCACGATCATTAAACTTACCCGTTAGTTTCAGAAGAAAATGTAATGGAATTAAGATCTACTAAAAAGCGGAAATATTCGAAAAGAGGCACCAAACAGAAAAAAATAGATAAAGAAAGTATTGATAAAACTCGTTGTTCAAAGAAAAGAAAGGGGAAAATAAAACGTGAAGTTAATATTGAAAAGGATAATTTAAAACTAGAAGACAAAGTCGTTAAAAAACATAATACAAAAACTTTGATACGGGAATTAGACGAGTTCATAGCAGAGAACACACAATTATCTTGTTGCTTATGTGCTGCATCACTTAAAGATTTCACAGATTTAAAGAAACATTTTCGACAAGAACATCAGTGTGTAGGCTATATACCTTGTTGTAATAATCGGTATAGAAAACGGACTTTATATGTGGACCATCTAAAACTTCATAAAGACCCAGATTTTTTCAAGTAAGTTTTGCATACTTCATTCAAATAAAATTTTAACGACGTTAATAAACTTTATGTATTATATTATTGAAAAAAAAAATTACATAGATGTACACTCTGTAATAAGCAATTAGCAAGCAGAAATAACTACCAAAATCATATGGACAGTATACATCCAGACGCAGACAGTTTACTGTATCCCTGTAAATTATGTCCCAGAAAGTTTGCTAAGCAGTACATTTTAGACTATCACATAAAGTCTAGCCATACTACAGAGCGAAATTATATTTGCAAAACCTGCAATAAGGGGTGATAAATTTGTTTCTGATTTTACGATCAAATCTTGATATTCTTTTTTTTAAGATTCGTAAGTTCTGCAGTTCTAAAACAGCATGAAAAAGCAGTACATTTAAATGAATACGACTCTGTTTGTGAAGTTTGCGGCAAGTGTCTTAAAACTGCCCAAAATCTTTTGTCTCACATGGAGGCCATTCATAATACAGAACCTCGACCGGAAGAACAATGTAAAATCTGTCTTAAGTGGTTGAAAAATGCACGCTGTGTAAAAAAACACATGATCATACATCGAGACCAAGCGTCCGGACAAGAGTTCAAGTGTCCTCAGTGTGGTATGGAAAAAAATACACGTCATGCGCTTTCTGCTCATATCCGATATCATCACTCGGATAAAGTTTTTACATGCACAATGTGCAATAAAGAATTTAAAAATCCCCGCGCATTGAGGGTAATGTATATGTATATTCAGATCGAAAACAAAAAAATTTATACATGTATGTTAAATATCGCTTTCTCCATTTTTAGGAACATGAAACTACACATACTGGAACCCATTTGTATACCTGTTCCTTTTGTCCAAAGATGTTTAGGTCTCATGGAAATATGCACAAACATAAGGTCAATAATCATTCAAATGAGTGGGTTCGTAAACGGTCGCAACCAAGCGAGATTACCAAAAGCTTGTTAAATATTTTACCACCTGATGGAGAACAAATTTGAAGAGTCAATAAATTATTAAGATTTCTATGAATTATTTTAACAACGTTTTAATTAATTATTGGCGCATACGCTTTGAATAAATTCTAGTTTTTATTTATAAGTATAGTTGAATTGACAGAATAGGTGAGTTTACACTACTACTACRTATTGAATGGATTTTAAAGAAGAAGAAGCTTACGCTATGAACACATAAAATCCGATACGACATGCCAACACGACAATGAACATTAAATGGCGTGGCGAATCCTACTACATGAACATTTGTATAAAGGTACCGACATAACAATGACCGGCATGTACACAAAACTACACAGTTGTCCAGTTTATATGTACACAATTCCGTTGTTGCCATACTAATACCTTCCACTTGAATGAAACTATGAAATATTTTGTTCCATATGAAATCTTTTATGCAAAAAATAAATAAATAGGTACATATTTTTGTTTTAAATTACTAATTGTTATAATAAATGATATAACAGACCTATTTTATACTTTTATTTGTAAAATAACGTCAGGTTTGTTAGAGCTTTGAATAATTTTACATATTAGCGACACCACACCTCTACTGTCGTCGGGAAATTTATAAAATAGCCTGCAGTCGTGTAGTCATGGAGCTGTCTAAATAGCTGTGTCCATAAGAACGCGTGTATTTTTTTAATATTTGATAGATGTCGCTTGCTATCTGTCGTCCTTATGTGTTCAGCACATTACAATCTAAATTAAATGTCAGATAACAAAGTGTAAATAAAACATATGTAAAATAAAAAATTCTTATCGGCTAATAAAATGATTTGCCGACTGTGTTTAATTGAGTCAAATGAAATATTAAAAATTTATAACGAAACCGGAGAAATGATAGACAATGACATATTAAAAGTAGTGGCTAAACATTTCCAAATTGAGGTACGATTTTTTTGATATTCTGTTAAGATTTCAACTCSRTACTGMTCCACTCAATTTTAGATTCGATACAATGATGCAGTATCTAATATAATATGTTTGGTATGTTGGGATTATCTATCGAAGTTCCATAAATATTGGTTGAGCATTGAAGAGAAGCAGAAAACATTGAATAACCAATTGCATTTTACGGAAATAAAACGTGATATCGAAGATGTAGAGACCGAGGGTTTCGCTTGTGAAGAAAGGAATTCAACTAATGAAAAACTAGAGACTGGTTTGTGTGAACCTGAAATGGTTATGTTTTTTGAAAATACAGATACATTTGGAGTTGAAACTGAATTTATTGCTGCAAAAACTGAAGAAGAAAATGAGGCGACTGTTGATTGTGATGTTTTTGGCCCCACTACAGATTCTCTTGGTACATAGACCATGTTGATATTCAAAATAAGTTTCCTTTATTCATTCAAATGTAGTAATCTGATATACTTTCTCCTTCTGACATACTTCCCTGTTTTAGATATTCTTTCAAGAGAAAATGAAATTGAGGATATTGCATCCAATAGTCAACAGAAGCGCAAATACACTAAAAGAAACAAGACGACTTCAAAGGCGAGTTCAAGTGCCACCAAAGAAATAAAAATCGAAAGTCCCCAAAACAAAGCTATTCGGGAAGCTGATAAGTTTTTAGCAGAAAACACACAGTTGAACTGTTGTATTTGTACGGAACAACTGAAAGATTTTAAGGAACTTAAAACTCATTTTCGACAAAAACACCAATGCGCCGGATATATGATTTGTTGTAATCTCCGTTTTAATAAACGTTCTTTATATGCAGATCATATTCAATTGCATAAGAATCCAGACTTTTTCAAGTATTTTTTGCTCTTAAAAGTAAAAGTTTGATTTATTTGGTTTTGTTTTTTAACATATTCGCAGATGCTGCATTTGCAATAAACAACTAATAAGCCGCAAAAATTACGCACATCATATGCACTCATTGCACCCGGCTGAAGAAAATCTGCAATTTGCTTGTAAACTTTGTCCAAAAAAGTTTTCTAAGAAGTACATACTAGATACCCACATAAAAACGCGACACATGCCCAAGGACCATATTTGTAATATCTGTGATAAGGCGTACGTAACTACTTTTATTAAAAATGTTGTCACTGTAATTCATTCGATTTCATTATTTACAAAATTTCAGATTTTCACGTATCTGGATTTTGGAACAGCACGAAAAAGCTGTTCATCGCAATGAATTTGAATCAGTTTGTGAAATATGTGGAAAGCGTTTGAGGAATGCCGCAAACTTACAATATCATATGGACAACATACACAATACCGAACCACGTCCGGAAGTTGAATGTACGCTCTGTCATAAATGGCTAAAAAGTAATCGCAGTTTGCGGAAACATATGATTTCACATCGTGCTGAAGCATCGAGTGTAGTTATCAAAAATCGAGACATTCGGTTGCATCACATGCCCGGTGAACCAACTGAATCATCTTCTGCAGCGTCAAAGGAAAAAAGCGGGTAATTTTTGATAATATGAAAGTTTTCATGTTTTTCTTTTAGCTTATGGTTTTTCAATAAATAAGAAGTAATTTCATCCTATTGAAAAATTGCCTTCAATTGAATTTGTTGAAGAGATTGTTTTTTGGTACACTGATTTTTTTTGTTTAAAATATCAAATGATAGAGGACACATTCACTTATAATTGTACTATATATGAGAAAGTCGATTCGGTTTGTTAAGAGAAAATAAATATTTTACACGATCGTACAAAAATATTGGGTAGTTGAAACGTCTTTCGTATTTCTAATCGAACTTCAACTTATGTACAAATATGTACCATTTTGGTCGACCACTTGCCATTATTCCATCAGTGTAAAGCGAAATTTTGAAATTTCCAGAACGGAAGTGAGCGAACTATTGTTGTGCTACACGAACTGATACAGCATCGTCTTCGTAAATTTCGCAAACGACAAATCGTGGCCTTATTCCCTTTTTTATACAAAACAAATAGCGAATTTTTTCATTATTTTCACTCATTTTTGTAACAGCTGTAACTTTTTTCAGCTTCCCTGAATTTTTTTTTTTCTGTTAAAATCTCACCTTTCACTATATGGTGTGACACAATGTAGTTGGTAGCTCTGGAGATATACGGATGCAGCGACATCGACTACCAATATATCAATCGTTCTCACGACAGTCGGGTCTACGAAACCGGAACGTACCCGGATTTTTATCCGGCCAAGGACTGTCAACTCGGCAGAGTTGTCAGTTCTGTCGTTACAACAACAACAACCAATATATCAATAACAATAATTCACGACATTTTTCGAAAATAGCGAGTACACTTGAGAGATTTTGCCTCATTTGAGA
Source organism: Bactrocera latifrons (assembly GCF_001853355.1). Classification (NCBI taxonomy): domain Eukaryota; kingdom Metazoa; phylum Arthropoda; class Insecta; order Diptera; family Tephritidae; genus Bactrocera; species Bactrocera latifrons. The sequence goes on along the minus strand of NW_017537045.1, from coordinate 3,578,805 downwards.
CTATAATTATAATGGTTTTATATTCAATTTGTTAATTGGTTATTTATTATTACAAAGCTCATCATTAGGAAAGAAATCAATTATAAGTATACACTAATTATGTTTAAGAGTCATTAATCTTAATTTTAACAAAGTGAACAACAAAAGTTTTTAAATCTTAGCCAATTCAAATAAGTTCAGTTATGTCTCGGTGTTACGCGTTTGGTTTAAAAGACTTTGGGTGAATTCATTGGGTTGCGCATATTTGCGAACCCATTCATCTGAGTGACTATGCAATTTATGTTTATGCATATTGGCGTGGGATCTGAACGTCTTAGGGCAGAAGGGGCAGGTATACAAATCGACACCAGTATGTGTGGCTTCATGTTCCTATAAAATAGCATTCGATTATATTTAATGATTAACTATTTAATTTTATAACCTTCAGTGCGATTGGAGTTTTAAATTCTTTGGTACACATTGTGCAGGAGAAAATTCGGTTGGAGTGATGATACCGGATATGTGATGCAAGTGAATGCCTCGATTTTTTCTCAACATCACATTGAGGACATTTAAACACTGTACCTGATGCTTCATCACGATGTGAAATCATATGCTTCCGCAAACTACGGTCACTTTTTAGCCATTTATGACAAAGCGTACATTGAACTTCCGGACGTGGTTCGGTATTGTGTATGTTGTCCATATGATATTGTAAGTTTGCGGCATTCCTCAAACGCTTTCCACATATTTCACAAACTGATTCAAATTCATTGCGATGAACAGCTTTTTCGTGTTGCTTCAAAATCCAGATACTTGCAAATCTGAAATTGTATAAATAATGAAATACAACAACATTCTTAATAAAACTCATTACATACGCCTTGTCGCAGAGATTACAAATATGGTCCTTGGGCATGTGACGCATTTTTATGTGGCTATCTAGAATATATTGCTTAGAAAATTTTTTCGGACAAAGTTTACATGCAAATTGCAGATTTTCTTCAGCCGGGTGCAATGAGTGCATATGATTTGCGTAATTTTTGCGGCTTATTAGCTGTTTATTACAAATGCAGCATCTGCGAAAGTATTTAAAAATGAAACCGAATAAATCAAAGTTATATATTGAATTTAAGAGCAAAAAATACTTGAAGAAGTCTGGATTCTTATGCAACTGAATATGGTCCACATATAAAGTCCGTTTATTAAAACGTAGATTACAACAAATCACATATCCGGTGCATTGGTGTTTTTGTCGAAAATGAGTTTTAAGTTCTTTAAAATCGTTCAATTGTTCCGTACAAATACAACAGTTCAACTGTGTGTTTTCTGCTAAAAACTTATCGGCTTCCTGGATAGCTTTCAATTTTTCTTCATAGCTTTGGGAACTTTCAATTTTTTTTTCTTTGGTGGGACTTGAACTCGCTTTTGAATTTTTATTTGTTAACCTAGGTCGACCCCTTTTTCTCTTTCCTTTTTCTAAAATTGTATTCTCCAGCTTTTTATTCCTTTTAGTGTATTTGCGTTTTTGTTGACTATTTGGTGCGATATCCTCAGATTCAATTTCATTTTCTCTTGAAAGAATGACTAAATAGGAAAGCATGCAGAAGATACATTTAAAGGAGTAAAGGAAACTTCTTACAAATACGATTATATTTTATGTTCTTACCAAGGGAATTTGTTGTGGTGGCAAAAACATCACAATCAACAGACGCCTCACCTTCTTCTTCAGTTTTTGCAGCAACAAATTCGGTTTCAACTCCAAATGTGTCTGCATTTCGAATTAACAAATCTATTTCAGGTTCACACAAACCAGTCTCTATTTTTTCATTAGTTGAATTCTTTTCTTCATAAGCGAAACCTTCTATCTCTACATCTTCGATATCACGTTTTATTTCCGTAAAATGCAATTGGTTATTCAATATTTTCTGCTTCTCTTCAATGCTCAACCAATATTTATGGAACTTCGATAGATAATCCCAACATACCAAACATATTATATTAGATACTGCATCATTGTATCGAATCTAAAATTGAGTGGAKCAGTAYSGAGTTGAAATCTTAACAGAATATCAAAAAAATCGTACCTCAATTTGGAAATGTTTAGCCACTACTTTTAATATGTCATTATCTATCATTTCTCCGGTTTCGTTATAAATTTTTAATATTTCATTTGACTCAATTAAACACAGTCGGCAAATCATTTTAGTAGCCGATAAGAATTTTTTAATTTACATATGTTTTATTTACACTTTGTTGTCATGAATTGAATTGAAATGTATGTCTTCTTCTTCTTTCAAATCCATTCAATATATTGTAATAACGTAAATATACATTTTCTTACTATGCTAATTTTAACTGATCCCAAGTTGATAAAACTCGATTGTCGAGCTGTTTCGACGCATTCGGACCGGTCGGGTTAAGTGAATTGGTTTCATGGGGTGTGCATAAAGATGACTATTATCTGAAACTTGAAAACCAGTCAACAAAAAGAAGTCCAATCGTCCGAAAACTCTACTTTCCCCATTAGTGAAGACACTTGAGGCCTTACTACTCTCGACTTTTACACACCATCTGAGCCTAGCAAATCATGGCTTGCGAAAAGTTCATAGTACCACCAGCACTTAGCGTCATAAACGCAAAGATAGTTCGTGGCTTAGCCAGAAACCATCTTGTGAGAGAACGATCGTCGTAGGGTTGGACTTGTCAAAAGCACCTAGTACAATGAAAAAACTATTCTTCCTCCAGTACTGAAGAAGTGTACTATATACTACCTGAGCGGTCCTCAATCATCCGTAATATTTCGAGGAAAATATTCAAAACTGAGAGGAATTAAGCAAGGGGATACAAAGGGGGGGGTGTCCTATCCCCGATATTGTTTAAGTTCTATATCTCGAAACTCTCGCAGCCACCAAAGGGAGTTTTTATAACCTCGCACGGTGAAGATTGCACGATATTGACGTCGGGCAATGCAATCGATAGTATGTTTTCAATGGTAAACGGTTATTTCTCCGACCTTTCTCGCGTATTCTCTGCACTTAACTTAACCCTCTTCTCAACTAAATACAAAGCGTTTATATGTACAAGATCGACGACAGTCGGCTCTTCTKCTGCTACAAAAATGACAACAACAACAACAATATGGACGAAGGAGTACAGACTTGACTTGTATTGTAGTCGAAGGGGCAAGATTCCGACTGACAATAATCCTAAATTTTAAGTGTAACTTTTGATGGTCTACGCTCCTTCATTCCTAATACGACCGCCACTGTCGCCAAAGTACCGAGCCGCAACAAAATCCTCAAGTCGCTAGCCGGCAGTACATGTGAAAAAGGCAAAGAACCGTTGTTTGCAACTTACAAGGAAGTCGGCCGGCCGGTTTTCAACTATGCCGCACCAATATAGTCTCCTATATGCAGAGGAACGTAGCCGAGGAGCTTTGGACCTATCAGAATACTGCACACCGTACTTCGACGGGATGTCTCCTATTGAAGACCTGCATAGTACGGCCCCCAGGCTCCTGGTTAAGAAGTATAATGAACTCCATTCCAGGCAGAAATCATCCCTGCAGTCACCTGTTTGTAGCGGAACCCCCTTCCAGAAACATGAAGAGTTCATTCCTCAACATTAGAGGAACATACGCCGAGAGTGAGCCTTGCGCAGATTCGTTCTGCATACTCTAGCAAGTTAAGCTCCTACCTGTCCATATAAGACACCGAAAAATTCAATATATGTCCTGCGTGCAATGAGTCTCCGCATTACTGGTCACCTCTTAGTATGCTCCACCAACTCCATTCATCTGACACAGCTTTCATTTTGGTCCGACTCCGTCGAAACAGCACGATTCTTGGGCCTTCCGTTAGATGACTTCGCCGACTACGCTAATCCTTGTATCCTAACGGGGATTAGGTACCCGCAAAAAACAACGAAAACATGTCTAGTATCGTCTGTACTCAATACGTAGGACCTATGTAGGGTATGTCGGTCGTCGACGTTAATTTAGACGGCAAAGAACGATCTCGATACCGTTGCCAAGACAGTTGGGTGTACGTAGCCGAAACGAAACCGGATTTTTATCCCGCCAAGTACTGTCACCTCGGTAGCATTTTTTGAAATTTATTTACTTGATCGAACAATTCACCGAGCTATGCAGAGTGCCCAAAGTATACACTAGTAGACATTAGAAATAAAACCAAATTTAATAAAAATTACTTTCTATTTTCATACATAACAAAAAACTTAAATAAACTTCAAGTTAAAAATATATAACTGTTAACCAAAAAAGATCGTTTATTTACATAATATATTTCGTTTATTTAATTACACATGTCATTAATATTTCTATGCTTATAAGTGTTTTTTATACGTATATAAATTAAATTCTTATTTCATGTATTTTCTTATTTCTATATCATACAAATATTTTTAGGTAATTTTATATTATCATATTTGTTTTATATAATGAATTTTTCGGTGGTTATTGGTATTTTTATGTAAGTTAAATTGTGTTGATTCTGGATGTTCTAACCAAAACTAAGAATTACAACTAAAGCTTTGAAAAAAAAAATCCTTTACATTCACAAAATAATGTGGAACATTTTATTATTAATGCATTAAATTTCCAAAAAACAAAAAAAAAAAAAACATATTGACATATAATTTAATTGGTTGACGGTATAAATAACCTTTTGATGTTTGTTTAGCTTTCATTAAAAATAACAAGCTGTCTGAATATTTCTTATCTAACTGATCTGATAAGCAACTCTACGTATTATATCAATTGCATACTTTTTATTATATAAAAAATCAACAAATTTTTAAGTCTGTTAGCAAAATTATTTACATAAATTTTGCACACACATACTTTCAATTAATAATATCACTACTTAAGATAATAAACTATTTTAAAGATGCATGTAATATTTAGTTCATAAATAACTAAATTTGTTTATGGGCAAAATAAATGTATATCATAAATATTTTGGAAGTACTACGACATACGATCTTTTTAATCACTTGTGGAGGATATGCATTTCTCGTAAAGTAAGGCGTGAAGGTCAATCAAATACTTTTTATAAATGTGTAAATATACCGGATATCAAATATAAAAAATTGCGAGCATTTAAATCATGACGCAAATTCTTTTAACTTTTAAATACTATTTTATTAATGTTAGATCTCCATGCCAACATCAGAATATTTCCCATCTTTATTCAGTTTTATTTCAGATACGAGATTCGTTTTTTCAGTACGGGTATGCCACACTAGTACATCGCGGCAATTATTCGCCAAAGGTTGTAGTTGTTCTCTCGTTGTTATGTGTCTTAATATTTCACTTTCTTGGTAACCTCGCTCCACCTCGTAAGCAAATTGCGCTTGTGGATATTTAAATAACAAATCAGTACTAATTGCGAACGCAGCCATATCTACAGGAAATGGTCTCTCTGGTCGCCACGCTGCATTAAAACCAATTACTTGAGTATTTTCGGCATTAAGAATAGGTTTTTCCACCATAAGTCCACCTACTAAACCCACTGGCCATATGCCAACGCGTCCGGGTTCGATTTTAGTCATTTCCACAAACAGCTCAACACTGTAAGAGTTGTCATCGTCCATAAAAAATATCACACTATGTTCCGCTGGATCTACATTTGTACGTATCCAGCTGAGGGCTAAATTTCGTTGTTCCACTCCACGTGGCTTCAGCCAGTTCGGATCTTTATTTTTCAATTTATAATTAACTGGTGTTTTAATGTTGAGTTGGGTTGAACGTTCCGTTAAACCCGCTCGCTTTAACAGGTTGCGCACTACTTTCGTCGTTGTATTGGAATCTTCAATTAAAATCCAATGTAAATTAGGCATAAGCATGAATATATGTGACAATCTGCATAGACAAAACAAGAAAGGTATGATATTGTAGGCCAATATTTGTGATTAATTAGTAAAGTACATATTTACCTTGTTAGTTCGGCTTTTTGCGATGGGCGGCTGTATGTTGGTGTTATTGCATAAATTTTTGGTAAAGCGTTCTCCGTTTGCTTAGCATAAATAGCCTGCAAAAATTCGGGACCCTGGCAAGTACGCTTCCCATTCCGATGCACTAAAAGCAATATCACTAGGAACACAATAATAAGTATGAGCACCTGTCGTGGACGGATTCGCATTTCAGACATGGCGAAACAATTTAAAACAATGCACAACTATATTTTTATTGCTGCAAAAGTATATATTTTTCGATATATGATATATGGAAAACACCGTGCATAAAAATAAGCAATTTATGATAATTTTTTTCCTATTAAATCTTGCAGTGCACTACATTCTAATTGGGAACACTTTGTTTATTTTAGGAGACCAAGCAAACGTAGGACTGGGCTGTCATGTGTATGACATTCACAATTGTATATTTGTTTACTCGTATTTCTATTTATTGTGAATTAATTAATATTCTGTTGAAACGCTATTCCTTATTGTTAATAATTTGTTATTTTGAGGAACTTTTTATTGAAGGAAATCCCATAACTGCACAGATTTCATAAACACAACGTTTTCATTATTATTTTCTTACAAAAACAATTCCTATAACCGGACATGGGTAGGTTCCGATAACCAGCCAAGAACACAATTCTTCTGTCATTCTTGCTTCTAATCCAAATTTGTACATTATTTTGTAGTAAATTTCTGAATGTACACGTATTGTAAATTTTCCTATGTGAATTAAAGCATAAATGTAAAGCAATATTGCTGCGAATTGTCAAACAAAAGGAAGCACTTCTCAAATTCAGTTACTTTTTAAATTGTGAACACTAGTGTTTGATTTGTTATTGTCAGTTGTTAAGAAATGAGATAAGACTGGAATTATAGACTTTTGTTGAATGTATGTACAGTTGCATTTCCCTAACTCGAATTTTCATAAGCACTAAAACACGAAATCGTTATGGAATTTGACTGCTATTGCCGGTTCATGAGTTCGAGTTATGGAGAACTTCGAGTTACGGAAGTTCAAAAGGCACTTACATCAGATTGCATCTTAAGTTCTTTGATAGCTTAATAACTCAACTGGTTTGGTCAAATAATGATAGCACAATTGAAATTTTCAATATATGGAGATGCAGTTTAAAAACATCGGAAAGTTATTAGGCTACAATATGTAGTTAAGTTAAAATGTATTATCTACCAGCAACTTTACTCTTCTTATCTTTGACTTTTATTAAGCCAATTTCCATTTTACTTGGCAAGAGTAAAAAAATACATACCTTCACAATTTTTTGAAATGAAAATACGTGCTTCTGTTTTTAATTTGAGTGTTTCATTTATATCGTACCGCTTTTTTCAATTCGAATTAATGATCTAATCATTATGATGCATGTATGTATGTAAATATTTTATGATTAGTATAAAAGATTACATACAACAACAATAATTTCTCTATTACAGATAAATGTTATATAAGAACATTTTGAATTTAATTTTTTGTTTGAATTTGGCAGTTGCGGAAAATGCTTTGTATTTGATTTAAGGTAATCAGCCATATACATATATAGTATGTATCTATAAATAAATCGTATTTCTACAACTCATGTTTTTAGCAAAAACATTTTTTTTTTTAATTTCAATATTCAAAATACGCTTTTGTACAAATTCAACTTGGAAAAACGTACATATACATATACGTAAGTAAATATGACATTTTCTTAAACTCTTTTGTTTAATGTGGAAATGAAAATTTTCTCGGTAAATATTTATGTATGTATTTTTCATTATATTAATTTAAATATAAATATGTTTTTTTTATTAATTTCTAGTCGGGCTTAATTATTTTCTTTTATTTTTATTTTTTGTAAAAAGCTCTGTAAAAGGCGCTTGAGTATAGGGTAAGGTGCAAATTAGTATTAAATAATTAAATGCAATTAAAAGAAATTTCAAAACATATTATTTTGTAATAAACGCATACGCTTTTATTGGTTTTTATGTTTCCACTTGCATTACATACTTATATTTATTTATTCCCATTGTATAATGTAATAGAAAAAAGCCTTAAAACTACTAAATACATTTAGTTTTGTTGTAAACTCATTTTTATTAATACGCTTTTTGATTTAAACTGAGCCATTAATACTATACAAATACAATTATACGTTTTCATACTAAATTATTAATTAATTTACAAGTTAAGTTTTTATGATTGTAAACAAATATTATTTTCTCTTATTGAAATATGTTTTATGTGCTGATGCAAGAATATATATTGAGAAAATGCTTAACTAATTGAAGTATTTGTCAATAATGCTCTTTATTGTAATTTATCTAAGTTGGTTGTTTATTGAAGTTATATCCAAACCATGGTGTTTTCTTTAATTTCTACACAAAATATTTTCTTATCAGCTGTCATGCTAATTTAAATTTCTTCATTAGTTATTTTTAATTTGTAACACGAAAAAATTTTGTATTTGTTAATGCTTGAGCACATTTCTTAACGTGTTTAAGCTACGTACACACTTTGATATTTTAGCATTTTCAAATTCACATTTTCATATCTTTGGCGAAAATTTCTGAGCAATGAATCTTTGTTTAATGTTCCGTTCTTATATTRTATATATATAATTTCTCTCTTTTCTATACACATAAGCCACATTTGACATACAATTGTTATCTATACGTTGTTATAACTAATGACGCATACTTTTTTTTAATGACTAATTGAGTTATTTAATAAAATATGGAATCATGTGCCCTCGTTAAAAGTGTGTAAAAAATAATGTTAATGTTTTAGGAAGCAATTTATTCAATTATTAAAAGTATTGTGGATTAAAATAAAATAAAATCAGTAAAATATGATAATGGTTGTTATGAAGTGATAAATAGTAAACTTGCTTAATGAATTTCGTTTAATTATTAACACAGTTTTAATTTGACATGATAATAATAAATTTTGTGAATGTAATTTTTGAATTAAGATGTGCTGCCAAACCAAGCGTTTTTTATATAATACATAGCTTAATTATTACTTTAAAATTAATAAAGTAATTTTTTAATAAACTAAATAATAACTCGAAGTAGATTTTCATATGAATTGCTGAACATTTTGTTTTTGTAATTATTATATTTTTTTGTTACGAGTAGGAAAAATCATTAAGCAATTTAATTATTTTTATTTAGCAAAAGAAATTGTTTGAATTAATTATATTTATTTTACAATTTTTTCTCAAAATAAATTTTTAATAAATTTAAGTATAGAACGAAGAAATAAAACATAAAAATAATTATTTTAATTTCTAAAAGAAATTGTATGCACTCTTTTCTTTATTTTACAACTTTTTGCTCAAAATAAATTTTTAGTTTTATAATGCCGGAATTAATTTACATTTCTCAAAGAGCATGCAGGTTTAAACCCCGAGTTTACGCTTCACACAGCTTTTAATAGTCTTACAATATTTTTTTAAGTACATTGTTTTAAGAACTGAATGCTTTCAGAAAGTATAAAATTAAAATGTCTACATTAAAAAAAATTTCTTAATTAAAAATAAAGTAATTGTTAATGTTTAACATATACTAAATCTTAGTTTAAATATGAGTGCCGCTCACACTTTGTTTTTGCATACATAAGCACTTAATAACAGCAAATTATTCTTAACTACTATTAATTATCAATATTTGTTGTTACATTCCAATTACAGAACATATATTAATGCTAAAGGATTTTTTTATATTATTTTTAAGGCAGAAATGAATGGATTTAACTGTTACGCAGGTCAAGTAAAGCAGACACTTAAAATATTATGAATATATTAGAGCTTTTGGGCTTATATGTATTTCCTAAAGTGTTTAGAAATTAGCTTAAAATATCTTAAAAAAAATAAAAAAAAATACTATTTTTAAGGAAATAATGTTTTGTGGAATTTTTGTTGCTTTTTGCACTTGGAATAGATTTTTACTATTTTGCATGTAATTTACTGTATAATACGTATGCTTTTAAGCTTCAGTTGTTTAACAAATAAATGCCTATTTGTTGTAATTGTATTTAGCGGAAACATATATAAGCTGTAATGTTTTCTCTTTTTATAAAATGATGCATATTTTTAATTTAATAATATTGTTTACAATTGTTCTGTAATTATGATTTCAGCGCGGTGTGTGTAGTTTATGCATTTTTGTTTGTCATATTTGTTCGTATCCATTCAAGTAATAGTTATTATTTTGTTCGCCACCAGTGTTACAGCGCCACTATGCATTAACATTTAACATTTTTATTGTTTAACACATTTGTCTAGTGTGTTTTATAAATGTTAATGCTCGATTTCAATCTTAAATCAAAATTTCCAGCAAATTTGTCCGTTTTAGGTGATTTCATTTGGTCCTTAGAACACTTCCAGTTTCATTCACACAGCTGAGTTTTTGCCGAGTATTTCGCCGCTGCGCGAATGCACGAATTGTCCATCGAATTCGACGGTGGAGTTTTGCTTCATGCTACCAGTTGGTGACTGCAAAGGCTGCTTTTCATCTCTGTTAAATGAAGATAGTCCATAAGTAAATTTTGTGAGTAAAGTAAGTAAGTTTTATGTATAAACTCTTTTTAAATAATGAAATTGCCAGTAAATTGTTAGTGAAGCGTCAAAAAGTGAGTAACAAAATACAGAATTATATATTTCTAATAATCAATCAATAACATAAGTAGTTCAATTGTAGGCTTTAAAATATGTTATTTATCGATTGCTAATAAGAATATCATAAAACCCTAAAAAATGTTATAATCTTTTTTAAAGAACCAGGAAACAGTATAAAAAACTTGTAGTGGTGACCGTTTAAATTTTTTTGTTTAAATGCGCAAACTATAAATATTATTAGCTCATTATATATTATAGTAAAAAGTAAAGAAATAAAAGCTTAAAAGAAAAAACCGGCAACCTCATGCAACTGTAGACGTCTTTTAGCGCAACGAAAAAATGTCTGTCTCCATCGTTTTAGCTGATTAGATAATAGGTGCAGAGGCTTGAACGTCGCTCAAAAATGAATAAATGGAATGTGCATCTATTGAGTTTTACTAATACTAAACTAACTAGACGCTAGTATCGCCTGTCTGCTAACGGACTCATCTCTCTGGGAGAGGCTACACCACTTCTGTATGAAAAAAATAAATTTTAATAATTTCGACCCGTGTTGGATCGTATATGATGAAATGGCAAACCTTACTGAAGATAAATGTTATAAGAGCGGGAAAAACATGGCGTAATTTGCTGTCCCTATTGGTCTACGTTGGTAGCGTACCTATTGAAAACCCGTTATATTTGAAAACTGAACTGAAGAGGTACGGTTCTAGTTGTATTCCGCAAATAAACTGTGAAAAATGCTGAGATGACAGTACTTCGCAGAATATAACTTCGGGTTCATTTGGCAGCCGAATGTTGTTGGATTGTTCGGCGAACGTATTTATCTTTTTTAGCAAAATTTTTCATATACATATATGTATGTAGCTCAGTCTAAACTAAGCCTCAAAGGTAGAGTACGCCAGATCGTATGAGTGATTTAGCAATTACTTATTAATACGAAATGCAATAGTTATAAAATATTTAAATGGAAATAAATACAGTAACTACTTGCACATACTTGTATGTATATGTAAATAATAATTTCTGCGTATAAAATACATACAAATATATATAAAACACACATGCGCAACATTAAAGGTTAGTATGCAAAATGACTTTCAATTACGAATATTAAATTGTTACTTTGGTGATACGTACAATGGCGATGTCATAGGTGATCCACCGAGTTTAACTGGTGGCGGTAATGGTAGCGGTGATGGTGGAGGTTCCTTAACCAACTGCCCACTGTAATTAAGTAGCGGGAAATGCCAACCGTAAAGACTGCTTGGTTAAATGTTTCACGTATTTTTTGTTGTTTTTATTTATTTWTTTTTCGTTTTGTTAGAATGAGGAGCGCGAGGATGTATGATAAAGAGAGTGAGTGAGGAGCATGGGGGTGGATATGTTTGATGGCGAGGAGGAAGTGGGCGGAGAGGAGGTTACACACAAATAGCAAATACAAAAGTTGTTGTTGTACATATATAAACAGATACGTTTCGATAACATTTTTGGAAAGTGATTATGGAAGATTGTAAATAGTTAAGTGTTTGATTGCTTACTTGCTGCTTAAGCAACGATACTCTTAACATTATATGCTTAAAGTTAGTTCAATTAAACGCGCTGTGATGTGGATTACTTACGCACCACATAACAGTAATATTAACACATATGCACGTACACTGATACACAGACTTACATACAGTTAATATAAGTGATGGATAACGGGATTAATTACAATAAACGAACGTATACCATAAATACTTTGAGCGAAAGACACACACTAAACTTCCATGGAATATCGAGACTTTCTGCTTTGCTTTGTATGTCGGTTTGGTTGGTGGGATTGTCGGTGAGGAGTGCGTGGTCTAGGATAAGTCTAAATAATATTGCACTAAAAATGTAAGGCTGCACGTACACATTAACACATGTACATATGTATATTGACATTTAAAGGAAATGAAATGTGAAATTAAGGCACAATTTGAGTAGCGTGTGTAAAAATGCAAATGAAATTAATGCGAATTAAACGAAAACCAATGAATTGCGATTGAGCAGAAATGATTTTGGTCTAGCAAACACCCAAGCGTACTCAAGATCCATCTGCGTGCCGCGTGAATTCGCACTGAGCCGGTGTGGGTTTGTTTTCATAAAGATAAAAACACAAACAACGAGAAAAAATAACAATTTTGTTTTTGTTTGTGCAAAATTCAAATAATTGCGTGAAAAAGAAGGGTGAAAGAAAAAAAAAATCAATTAATTTTCGTTTTACTCATTTTTTTCATTAATACGAAATTACGTATTTTTAGTGCAATACCATTTTATATATACATATATAATGGAATGTTTAATTGTAATTAAATCACAATTACATTTAGAGCGAAATTTTCTTTAATGCGCTTACCTGCCCAATTTGGTCTCGTCGTCGATATCGGATGGCGAACGTTTCGCCCGTCGGCACATGGTAGCCATTACGCCCATGCGTACCGTTACACAGCATAGCAGATCGATAATGAAGAGCAGCAGCAACACACCGCCCACAGCTATGCCCACAATGGTGGCGGAGGAGAGCACTTGCCGTTCGGCTACTTGTATGACATCGATGCCTGTTTGGGTGAGGAAAAGCGCAATGTGAGTAAAATTATGGAATATTTAAAAAGTTTGGTGGAAAGTGAAAATTCAGCGCTTATGATTATTTACAATAATATTTTAATAATTTTGACAGAAAATTATGTATGTAGCATAAAATACGTGCCTTGTTTGATTTTTTCGAGCGTATACCCTTTTATACGTTTATTTAACTTTTTTTAAGAAACAAACATTTATTTAAATGTTAGCAATATAATACAACAATTTTAAAATATTTCAACACACACTCGTTAAATAAAAAAAGTAAATAAATATTAAAAAGAAAAATTAATATAA
>NW_017537045.1:3546687-3564853 GCF_001853355.1 Bactrocera latifrons | reverse complement strand
TTAAATTTATATAAACTTTTACGTGAATAAGTTTGCAAATTCAAAGCTAATGAAATGAAATGAAAGTAACTGTATAACAAATGAATTATAAAAAATAAAGAACATAAAAATATTACATTACATACTTAATTGAAAAAAGTGAAATTTGAGAAACTTGGAAAAAATTTTATAAATCTGCACTTAGCCAAAAATTAAAAAAATTATTTAAAGTGAGTGAATATTCACAGTGTTTAAAAATTAGTAATAGGGTATCAAAAACGAAAAAAAAATAAAAATTATAAAAAATTAATTGAAAATATTAAAAAATAATATAATTGTATAATAATACTTTATTATAATTTTGCATAAAAAATTTCAGAAAGGGACCATTAAAAAAATTGAAATAAAAAAATCAATAAAAAGTAAAAAGTACAAAATATTCATTGCATAATTGTATATTGCAGTTTTTAACCATTTAAAAGAATACAGAAGTAGTACTTTAGAAAAGTAAAATAAAAAAATTATATATAAAAGCATTGCTAATTTTTGTATTAATATTTTCTTTAATGATTTGAATATATTAATAATTGAAATATTAAAAGACAATCGTGTTAAAAATTCAGAAATAGTATGTTAAAAAGTATTTATGTAAATTACAATATTTTTTATGGTTTAAAATATTAAAAGAAGTAAGTGTAAACTAACCGTGTTAAAGAAATTAGGAATAGTATATTAAAAACCTAAAATAAAATTATATTTAAATTAGTTGCATATTTTTGTATGAATATTTTCTTGAATGAAGTATTTTAGTTATATAAAAAAATCGAAATAAAAAACTGTGATCTTTTAATTGGTTATATTGCGTTTAAATTATCAGACATTTTAATGCTTTAAAATATAATACCGAAAAAAAATTTTTGTTTATTTTTTCCGTTTTTGCAAGTGCATATTAATAAAAATCTCAGAATAAAAATATTTGTATCACTTTCCTGCAGGCATACATAATTTTCTGTCATTCACAATAATTACAACTAAGCTTAAAAATAAATTTTTACATATCATATTAGTTATTAATACTTATTATTATTTATTGCTATAATTTTCCGTTAAATAAAAATTGTTATAATTTACATTTTTGTGTGTGTATATGTAATATTTGCTTGTTTGTAAACGAAATTAAAAACAGAACTACTAAAATATATACGAAAATCTATAAAAACTAAAATAAGAAATCTGAAGCAAACAAAAGTGAATTATAGTAATAAAAAGAGTAATGCACCAATTGTCAGCATAAAAAGCATTCCTTACAATGGTGGGAAATCAACTTGCAGGTTGCGTTCAATGTGTGAGTGAAGTCATGCAAACAAATATTTTTACAAGGGAAATCAAACAGATTTTGTTTTAAGCCATAGATATATGAGATAATAATTATAAATGAAAAAATGAAAAATAATTGTTATAATAAAGGAAAAATAAATTTGATATTGTGATACTGTAGAGTTCTAGTATGTATGCTAGATAAAATAATAATTTTATAACTTATGTATATAAAGTGAGGCCAACTGTAAGACTGAAATGGAATTGTTTGAATGGGTGGCATTAATGTACATTTGAATAATAAATAAATTTAAGCATACAAAGCGTTTCATTTTTGTACAATACTGTATAAAATAAATTATATATAGGCTGTAGAAAGGATTTGTTTAAAAATTCTTTATTTAAAAGACAGACACATTGGTAATTTGAGAACAATAATCGATAAATATGTGCGCGAAAAGTGTTGAATTTTGCAAAAAGGTGTTTTACAGGTTTGATAAATAATAAAATAAAAGTCTGCATTGCGGGTCATGGTTGGGGATAGCTAAAATAACTACTACTAAGAAGTCAGCATTAATTTAGTTGAATTTTGTATTAATTAAAGTTTAAATGTACAAATGTTTTTCTTTTTAATATAACATACATTTATTTTTTACATTAACAATCCTTTTTTATTTAATTTTTTATTTTCTTTTTAAATACACCTGTATCTATGTAAGTTACTAATTATACCTTTGATATTTGTTACCTTTGAAACATGTTAGTTCTTGCACTGTTGCTGGACTAAGCAGGCTTTCACAGTGCGTATAGACAACGCGCAATGTAAAGAAACACGTTAAACGTTTATTGCATGATTTGTGGCGAGTTTCCGTGATAAGTTATGCTGATGTGATTTAATAGTTATCAGTAGAAAAGTAAGTTTTACATGTGTCAATTTATTATTTATTGTAAAAATATAAAAACACTTGCTAGTAATGTTACAGAAGATGGCAAGTTAC
Organism: Bactrocera latifrons; assembly: GCF_001853355.1. NCBI lineage: Eukaryota > Metazoa > Arthropoda > Insecta > Diptera > Tephritidae > Bactrocera > Bactrocera latifrons. The sequence continues at coordinate 3,562,559 of NW_017537045.1, read as the reverse complement.
GACTTCATGTCATTAACTGTGGCTACATGATTTGTTCATACTTCCACAATAATATTACGTTTTTGTGCAGTTGTGAGAGCTTGATAAAAAACAAGCGATTTTAAAATATCTATATATGTTTATATGTACGAGATTTTATTGTTTTCCTATTTGCCAGCATTTCCTTGATTCATGCCCCACATTAACGCCGAACTCCACATCAATTGCACAGTTTCGCCTAACAAGCACAAATGTCTTGCCTGTGATGCAATATTATAGGCGTTTCAAAGAGCTCCTTAATTAAATCAATTAGTACATTGCTTACTGACTTAACGTGCCTATTATTTCGCTTTAAGCTCCTTCTTAAATAATTTCAATTTATGCAAGAGTTATTATTATTTTAACTATATTATATTTCATTCGCTAATATCTATACATTATGCARATTTTACAATTATTTTATATTTTTATTGTTTTATTCATTATAGCTACACATGATTTAGCCAAACGCTTAATTTATAGACGAGTTCATATGTATCATATATAGTTAAACACATTTAATATTTATAATATCTAACTGGTACTAAAATTATATATATATATATACATATATATATAATAATAATATATGTAATACTTACACATTAATTTTAGATATTGATGTTTACTTATTTACAAACTGCATAAATGTGGATTTTTATTTGTTTAATGATTTATGATTTAAAATTAATTAAATCAACTTCCTACTTATTAGCACGAATGCTTTGATAAACTTTCGCAAATTAATAATTTTTTTCTAAAAACTGCAACATGTAATTTAAAAAAATGTGTGTAGAAATATCTCAAAAGATCTACTAAAATCGATCGAGTGACTTGTCACGCAGATCATTTTTTTAACGGCAAACCACTTATGTTATTATGTACGCTAATTTACCGCCCAAAGTAATCACTGTTTTATAGCGATAAATATAGCCTAAACTTCTTGAAACACTATTTTGGCACACTCCTTTTGATAACTTTAAACCCTAACACTAGAAGCCCAGAATAAAAATTAAGCCTAATACTTCATTCAGCTAACTTTGCTTCATTAAAAGCAGCTTTAATAGCTTTAAGTGCTTCGCAGTTTTAAATATCAGCTTAATATAGTTTATTGTCCTAAGAACGTATACAATATGCACTAGATTCGTACAAAGGTACGCGGGAAAAAATATAGGAAATTGCATTTATACATATACCAACGACTAATAACACGGCTGCAAGTTTAACGTAATAATAAATAAATAACTAATAATACCATTTTTACAACACTGCGTAGGCTATATATATATTTATATATTTAAATTTCGTTTTATTAAAATATTAAATTTTTTCGCATAAGAAGTTTGTTTATGCCTGTTCCTTATATTGTGCATATCCTATTTTTGTTTTTATTGTAATTATTTTCTTATTTATAGTGTGTTATATTTTTCACTCTATTATTTTATTCTATAAATCATTTACTATTAATTTTTACTTTACAATAAATAATATCATATATTAGATTCCCTTTAGTAATTGTGTTTCGCTGTGTAAACACTGCATGATTACACAACCGTTCAACTATAGATATTTTGCAATGTCAACGAAATATTTATCGACATTTGTTACTACCGTTTAATTTCAAATGTTGGTAAACAATGAAATTAGCGCTTTTTTTTGTTCTATTTTGTGGAATTTTGCATGGAATATGCATTTACTAAATTAAAAATTTCTTTCCCCTCTTTGTTACGTACAAAATCTTTAATAAATATTGGTAAGTGTTCAGAAAAAACCATTCAAAAGTTCACTGTAATATGTTTATCAAAATTTTGAGTTGTTCACAAGATTTATTCGTTGCATGGAAAATGTACATTCCGTGGAGAATGTTCGCGTTTGTGCGTTCTGCAGTATGTCGTAGGGATTTCCTAACCCAATTTTATACGGCTTTGCCTGTAAATTGTTTTGGCTTAAAACTATCAATCTGCTTTTTATTCAGTATGTTGCTATTTATACATTTATTATGTATAATATTTGGCAGTGTTAGTCAGAATGGAGATTTTGGAAAAATAATGTTCTGATAATAAATAAATATATAAACGGATATAAACTAAAATATTTATAAAAACAAAAAAATTATAATTAATAGAAAAAGTAGATGATTCTAAGTTAGAATATAAATTGTGATTTATTAAATAATAAATATTAATTCAAAAGTTAAAATTTGTATGGAACTAAAAAACTATTTAAAAAAGTAAGAAATAATCATAATTGAAAAAATAATAACAATTAATAYAAAAATAAGTATTTCTATTAAGGTTAAAAAAATAATATACTATTTATTAAATAATAAATTAATAATTGAAACATTATAATGGTTATGCATCCCCAAAAAAAATAAAATAAAAAATAAAAAATAATAAACAAAAACTCATTTCTCCAATGTTGACCTTTTATTTTATTTTAGAGTTACATGTAGTATATATATATGTATGTATAGTATGTATGTACATAAAAACTGTTGCTTGGTTTACTTTGAGTGAATACGGATTTGTTATATTATATTTTTAAAATTGCCGTCTGCTTTCAGTAAATAAATGCGCGCGGTTTAGAGCTGAAGGCATACATAGATTAAAATTAATTAATAACAAGATAGTGTTTAAGTAAATAACCAGCGTATAACAAGGTTTATTTAAAATTTTACGCTATATGAAGAACAAATTTACTAGTATATTATATAATATATTATGTATGTATATACAAGTGAAGCTCATATTGCCTTATTAAATTGTTGTTAGTTTGTACAATATTTTTTACCTATTTATTTTAACAACGCAAAATATTTGCTAAAAGGTAACAGTAGAAGCACACATTGTTAAAATATTTAATTTTTTATGTTTTTATATTCATTGCACAAATACCAATTATAATATAAAAGCTGTCTAATATTTCATTTGGCTTTTGCTATTTTTTTCGTTTGGTATCTTTTGTACAGTAAAATGGTATACAGATTGAAGCAACATACACACAAGTCTTATATGGAAGTGTACGGTTTTTCATTTCGGTTTACATACATAAGTGGTATATTTAAGTATGTACGCGTTTATCTACTTTTATTTACAAGTTGCTTTATTTAAATTTCTACTACTACATTACTGCATCTACTCCATTTCTGGGCAGCTAAGCGCTTGCCCAGCTTAGTAAACGGCGGTGCTAATCTAATTCACCGTCACTGTGGTCCGCGGCATGTTGCCAATTTTCAGCAGCTGTTGTTGTTGTGGCCACGCGTACGTTGCAATAGTCGCCAGCGCTATTAGGAGTATGCAATGTTGCCACTTTTGTGCGTAAGTCTTTGTGCCACGGATGCTGGTCGCCGCACCATTATAGGGATTATCTAGAAAAGCACGTGCAAAGGCATTTTCGATTTGTGGTTTGTTTGCGTTTTTTAAATTTTTTGTTAAATTGTTTTTTAATTAATTTTTTTTATTTTTATTTTGGGTTAGCATTTTAATTAAGGGTCAGCAGCATGTTGTTATTGTTTTTTTTTAGTAAGTGTGCGTGAATTTAAGTGGAAGAGAAAAGTAAAGAAAACACAAAGTTTAGACAGAGCGACAAAGGAGCTGTGAAACAGTGTAGCAAAAATAAACGCAACAACTTTGCGACTCTTGTTAATTTTTTAGAAAGATTCACAATGTTTGTTGTAGTACAATGTTTGTTGTAGTATTGTGACTTGATGAGATGAGTGGGTTAAATGTTTGTCGCTTTTTTGTGCGCTTAAATCGTTGTATGTATGTAAGTGTATGATGTTTAAGCGTTTTGAGGTTTGGCGTTGGCAAGGAATACTTTCTTTTGTGTGAGAAGAGAGTGTGCGTAAAGCAGTGTTTTGCGGATGTGGCGCCATTAGCACAACTTTGCGCACTTTTGTATTGTGTTAATGCGTATTTGTGTGGGAAATCTCATTTTTGTGAAATGATACAAACTTGCTAAACGAGCGTATTACAATAACTTGCCACAGCTTGCGGGCGCTGAGTTTGTTTGTAGTGTTGTTTCGGCAAAATACTTGCAGTGCTTAATGGGGTGAGTGTTAGCAATTGTGGCTAGCTTTAGCTTTAATTTTGTATTTAATTTAATTTTTAATGTCAAATGTTGATAGTTTGTGTTTATGATAGCAGTTTCTGTTAGTCCAATGCGTAAAGTTTTCCAATCGCTTTTAATTGCGGGCGTTGCGGGATGTGGCTATAGCACTAATTAGTATTTATTGTTTTGGTTTTCAATGACACTTGTGATTTTGCATGTTGTTGTTATTTTTGCATAATATGACACTTGTGAGTTTGATATTTGGTTAATTTTGCAGTGTGATAGTAAATGTTGTTTGAAATTTGCACATTTTTACCTGTTTCTTTTTATATAACAAAACACATAATCTTAATGGCACACGCTAAACACTTACGAAAAATAACTGTTTAAAAATGGGTGTTTAGTTATAAACACGGTTACACCCATAAAAACACGCACTAAACATATTCCAATAAGAAGAAAATATAGTAAGTTTGTTAAGTATGCAAATCAATAAATTTTCAATGATGCGACAGATGAAAATCATATTAATTGCGGGGGGAATGTCAACAACAAAGAAACCTTATGAAATAATGACTTAGTTTAGGAAACTGCTAGAAAAAATATATATAGAATAATAGATAGTTCCATGTTAAGTATATATAAAATACTGAGTAAAATAGCTTAAAAAGAAATAAAGCAAAAAACCTTAAACTTCTCCTGCACCGAATAAAAATATTTTTATGTTAATTTTGACCGGTCAGTTTGTATGGTAGCTAAACGCTATAGTGTTCCGATCAGAACCATTTGCTCGGAGGTTGTACCGTCACGTTGCACGTTGGACCGTGCAAATTTTCATGAAGATACTTAAATAACTCAAATAAATAAATTTTCCATACAAATGTTTTGTATGAGAGCTATATGCTATAGTGGTCCGATCAGATATATAGACAGAGAGGCATTGCTTAATCGACTCAGTTCGTCATACGGTTCATCTATATACATATGTACTAAACATACATATATACTTTATAGGGCCTCTGACGTGTCTTTTTGTGTCTTAAAAATTTCGCGAGAAAATTAATATATCATGTTTAGGGGATCATATTTTAACAAAATTATTAAGTAGTTATTTTGAAATAATATTTTTTTTCATAAATATGATATGGCTAAATACAGCCAACAATATTACTTATTAGTTTACGTTATATACAATATTAATTTTATATAAAACATTGATTAAACAAATTGCTACAACTCTCCGCGATTTATTTTCATTTTACCAATTACCAACTAAAAGTTTTTCATTAACGATTAATCGTGAAATTCGTGCGTTGTATACTAAATGTGTTTTGTTTTCAACTTTCCTTCCTAATTTTTAGTATAATTTTGAGTTTGAATATCAATAAGCAGTCTCTTAATAAATCCGTTATTTCACGAAAGGTCATTTAAAACATTTTGAAAAGTTGTTAATAGCTAGTTTACACTGTTCAATTGTTGTGAGCAACCCATTGCACGTAACGATTTTTTGACTTGAACTTTTGAATATTATATAATTAATTCCTTTGAATATTATTACCGTAATATATTCATTAGAAAAATAGACTTACGGCAAATAAAAACGTTGTTTTATATTCTAATTCTTAATTGAGACCCTTACTCTGTATTACTGAGGACTTAGTTTAAGTAAAAGATGTCTAAAAATTTTATAAAATAAATTAAATAAATATAACGTAAATATAAATAAATACAATAAAATATAAATTTAATTAGAATATGTCGAAGTTTATTTAAAAATGTATTTATTTTACATATGTATATACGATTTTAAATACTATTATTTTTAAACTTTATATAGCAAAAAAAAATATGAGAGCATATACGAAATATATATTGATAAATAAAATTTAGCAATTCTAAAATAAAAATATGATATAATATAATATTTCAGTATATTTTAATATAATTAGTATAATTTTAATATAACAAAAAAAGATAAATAATTATTTATAAAATATACATATGTATATAAAATTTCGCAATTTTTATATATAATTGCTTGGGAATATTCGTAAAAAAATTGTACGACTTTAATATTTTAAATAGCCCTCCTAATGACGAACAAATAATTAGTTAAAAACAGTTGGCCATATAATAAATAATACCGTTAAGAATTTTTGTTTCAAATTACATAGATAGTACATAAAATGCATAAAGGAAATTAAAAACAACGTCCACTGACAGCTACACAATACAAACATATAAAGTAATAGAGAAAAGTGAGAAAAATGTCAGAAGGTTGTGAGTAGACAACGGTACATAAAATAGCTACAACAAAATAGTTACCTGCATACATACATACACTCAGAGAAATAAAAGTATACACCAAATTACTATTAAATTCTTACAATACAAAACACACAATGCAAACATACAAAGGAGATTGTTAAACGCACACAACGCATGAACGAAGTACGAGCGAATGAGCGCGCGTAAGAGCGTCAAATATACGATTTAACTCAGAGCACAACAAAAAATACTGTGAGTGGATGCTTTTTGATTTATAAATAAAAATGCTATTGTTTTTTTTTTTAACTCTGTTTTAATTAATTATGTAATATAATCGTTTGCTTTATTTAAAAAATGAAATTAAAAATTGTTTACTTATTAATTTAACTAAAAAATATGTATTTATATAATATGTATTTATATGTTTATAAAAAAATATTCAGTGAGCGTAAACAAATTAGAAAGAGAGTGTGATAGTATGTGAGCGCAAATATGTAGAGCGGAATTAAAACTTAATAAATATTAAACGATAGTAAGTTAATATATTTAACCAATATTTTTCAGTTTACTTAAGTTAAATATATGATTTTTTGTTTAATTTCATATAGATTCACATAACTATTCGCAGATATATCGAATTTTTTAATTTTTTACATAAAAATATGCACACACAAAAATATAAATTACAACAAAAGTTATGCAATATTTACGCGTATACAATAGTGGCTGATAATATAAATATATTTTTGATGAAATGTTCCAATTATTTTCAATTAGAGTGGCTAAGCGATTGTATTTGTTTGGTGGTGACTGCTAACTTAAGTGATTTTTAAGAGCACTCTAGAAAAAAGTAACAATTTATGAGTTTTGTTGAATTTGAAGTTTTCTTGTCAATCTTGTATGGTGTGCGTATACGTAGTACGTACGTAGTACATGCATACGTGCGTAGTATAACGATGACACACCAAGCCATCACCCACAAATGATTAAGATATTTTCTTTTTAATTTTTCAGTTTACAAACTATTGAATTCTAATACTTTTGAACGCCAGTGTATTTCGCCATTTCACTAATTCACATATTATTCTTACTAGTTCATACTATTTTGAGCGCAACTGAATCACTTTACTTAGTAGCTTTAAAATGTATTATAATATTTAAATTAATTATTGCATATTAAGTAAAAATATTAAACATATTATATATATGTATTTTAAAGGAGCATTAAAAACTAACTTAAAAATAGCGCATTTTTATCAAAGCAATTTTTCTTTTTTTCTTCAATTATGTATGTAAAAATGTAATGGAATTCAATTTGAGATTACTAATGTTGACGCGCTTAGGTATTGGCAACAACAATGCCTAGCATATGATAAGATATTCAAAAACAAAAAAAAAAAAAAAGTTATAAGATACAATAAAGGTAAAAGAAAAAAATATTTTTTGCAGCAATAAAAAGTAATGAGCGTAAAACATACAAACTACACAATTTCGACAGACAAACATTGAAAGTTTTACATAAACTTGAGCAGACAGCAAGCAGTAACATAAGAAACGGTATATGAAAACGGTATATTGATATTCTTCGACATTTGGTTGAGTTTTGTTAACAAAAAAATGGTTTCAAGTTAAGAGAGCACATAAAATTTCACACGAAATGCAGCACAAATTATACGGGGGTTAAATGTGACAAAAGTGTGTGCCCTGCATAAGGTATTGGGGTACACGAAACAAAAATATTGAAAAGAAATAAAAATTAAATAAATACGAGTACATATATTTTGTAATTAAGTAGTAATTGGTATAATATTGTATGTAAGTGTATGAGCAATTTTTTCGAATTCATTTTCGATTTGRAAAATGTGTGGTTTCGCTTTAAATGTTATGTTAATATTTGTAATGTTGTGTGATATTGCCTACTTTCACGAGAACTTTTTGTATAAAAAATTTTTTTTCGCACTTAAATTTCATGCTTGTTAAAAGTATCTACATTTTTTCAGTGTATTTTTGTTGCATAATTTAGTTTTGAATGGAGGTATTTTAATTTACGTATAATGGTTTATAAACTGTTGCTGATTGCTTTAAGTTTAATTTTGCAGTTACAGTTATGGCTTGGAATTTTGCATTGAGCAGGAATTGTTTGTCATTGTAAAATCCGATAAATGATTTTGAAATGTTAATTTTGTAAAAGAAATTGTATAATCCTTAATAAGTTACATAGAGTGTTCACCGAGAGTTAGTGAGAAAATATACATGAGCGGAAAATTCCTAAAACAGTAAGTGTACCGAAAATTCATATATTGAGCACAATTAAAAAAAAAATATATATATATTTTAATATTTTTTGTCTATGTAATAGCAATTCGCTGAATTAAGAAACTTAAGAAGTCATAGGTGTTATACTACAATTCAGCTGTTACTGACATTTTGTGATTTTTCTGTCAGCAAACTAACCGTTATTTTCGAATTCTCCCAATAAATACGCATTTTTAGCTAGAGCGGACAACATGATCACCTGTTTTCATTAAAATTATTGGGGACTAAAAATGCTGTAAATATTTTCATTGCACTTTATGTGCGCTGAATGAAATTGCTCTTGGAATAAGTTACAGTTATTGTTATTGTATATCTAGAATCGCGGTAACTAAAGTAAGTTTAGAAACTGCTAATTAAACATTTCAAAACTAAATCATGCATTGTTAGATACGAAAAATCTTAAATCACAAAATACGCTGAAAAAAAACAATCCAAACACAATTGAAGCAACTTTTTTTTTAATGATTTTGTAGAAAGTACCATTATTTTAATTTATTTTGTTCTAAAATTAATATCTATATATGTATATATATTCGCAAGACACTACGCTTCAATGTAAGCAAATTTTAATTGTAGAATATAAGTAAATTATTTTCAATTCCTTTATAAAATCAAATCTACAAAGTTTTTCAGATGCAAGTTTACGATGTGTCTTTAGCTTTCATGCTACTCTAAAAAAATATATGCTTTTGTCCGTATTACTTCCTTTCAATTGTGTTTACTATTACTATTGCAATTACTTTAGAAAAACTTTTATGTAAAATTGTGAAATTTTAACGTTAAATTCGTTTACGGTTTCTACGAAATTTTAGTGTGATTTTTTTCGTATGTTTTTTTCTTTGCAACATTAAGCTAACATCGTTGCTACAATGCTAATTAATGTTATGCATGTTGTTGTTGCGAGAGCAATGACAGTTGTTGTTGCTGTTGTGATGGCAGTTGTTGCAGTTCTCGTTCCGGCTGTTCTCGTTGTGGTCATGAATTTAATGTAGTGTTTATGTGGCGAATCGGCCGCCGAATTATAACCGGCCGAATACAATAATGTCCCCAGATTATTATTAGCAGAATCGGACTCACCTCGTGTCGTCTTCATAACAATCGATGCTGGTGATGAGAAACCGATCACATTGTGCGCACGCAATTCGATGCGATAGTAGGTGTTGCCACTTAGACGCGACATCTCGTACGATGTGGTCTCGACGACATCCTGCGAGACGCATTGGTTTTCCAGTTCATGCCAAGTGCCGGCCATTTTTACGCCCTGCATTAGAGAAGAGAGAGAGAGAGAGAGAGAGTTAAGAAAATTCAATATCAAGAGCACATCTAATATTTTATTGTAGTGTAACTTACTGGGCAGTATTTGATTTGATAGAAATCGATGGGTTCACCATTGTCAGCTGGCACGCTCCATCTCAGCTCAAAGTGGTCGGAGTACGGCGACACTACAACGGGTTCTTCCTTGTCATTTTGCACCGGCGAATGCAGTGGCTTGGGTTCCTCGGGCGCTGAACGTCTGGGTGTCGATTGCTGTTGGTTTACGCCCCACATACCCAAACCGACTTGATTGCGTGCCGCAAAGCGAAATTGATAAGCTGTCTGTGGCTTCAGTCCTTCCACGATGTAGGGCGAATCTGGTGACCAGGTACGATTCAGTGCCGTCGACCAATCTGGGTTAATAGCCTCTTTGTATTGTACGCTATAGGCGGTGATGGGTAAACCTAGTTCCGTTGCTGGTCCGCGTATATCAAAGGTGATTGTTGTTGCGGTGAGTTGACGTGGTATCGCGGCGGCAACTAGGTCGGGCACACGCGCCTCTTTCAATTGCATATCATGCTCGGCGCTACCATGTACATTAGTGGCAATGCATTTGTAAACAGAATAGTATTGGCGTGCTACAGGATGCACAATCAAATCGCTACGTGGCCCGGTACCGACAATGACAAGATTCTTATCGTAAGCATCCTTAAGTGGGCGTCCATTCCAACGCCATTCGATTGTTGCATTTGGTATGCCTTGTGCCAGACAACTGAGATTGGCTTTACGTTCTTCCCAGCTAAAGACTGGTGGCAGATCCTTCATGTGCGAAAAGTCGGGTGCAAATTCAACAGTTATATGTCCGGTTTTGTAAGCGGTGTCACCCTTATTGTGCGCAATACATTGGTAAAGTCCATCGTCGTTACGTGTAGTACTTGTAATGCGTAGCGTTCCTGTGCTTTCGCCGCGCTCCTCATCAAAATGTTGCTCTAAAGAGATGCGTTCATCATCGGCTTGCAAACCTGGTGCGTATTCTTCCTCAGTTCCCCAGCGTCTGAAGGTGACAGCGGGTGCGGGACGTCCCTTGGAACGGCAAGTGATAGCAATTTCTTTCTTACTCACACCAGTCACATTGTAGAACTCGTAAATTTGTGGACGCACCAGTACATTCAATTTGGTTTTCTTATCTACCACGCCGGCATCGTTCTTGGCTATGCACGTGTAGGTGCCATAATCGTCTTGTGAAACTGAATTAATGGTGAGTAGGCCAGTTTGGGGGTTCACTTGGAAGCGATCGGCCGTGGCGACATTCTGTTGAGCGGCGTCCTTTATCCAAGAAATCTCTGGTACTGGTTTGCCAGTGGCGGTACAATTCGCGGCAAAAGGTTTACCTTCAACGGCCTCGAGTGTGGCTGGTAAGTGCGTAATAACCGGACGTATGTAAACTTCAACGCGTATGGTACGTTCAAGCAGTTCACCAGTTTCAATTACAGCCGCACGGCAAGTGTAAATACCATCATCGGATTCTTGTACATTGCGTATGAGCAAACCGTGCGCTTCTACAACGTATTTATCACCGGTACGAATCTGTAAATAATGTATTAAATTAGCTGGAATGGACTTGAGTAGATAATCTAGAAACAGGTTACGATTAAATTTCCACTAGCCCTAATGTTGGAAATGTTGAAAATGTTGAAATATAGTAATACGTATGCACAGATTATAGTTCTTTGAAGTTCATGTTTCAAGACGGATTTATAGAAGACGAAGGCATGAAGGGATCTCAAAAGTCCAAATAATAAAATTAATTAATTAATTTATATRTTTTATTTATCCACCATAATATATGAGATTTAAAGCATAAAGCTCAATATTGAAACGAATAAGGTTTCCATGTATTTTTGAGAGACTGCATCGATTGATAAGCTCCAGCCGTACGATCCAAGGCAATGGTGCGATCTATAAAGGAATTGTTGTGATCGGACCATCTTAGCATATAAGTGGCTGTTATATAAACTGTACGGACGGAATCAAGTAAGGTTAGGTTAGATGGCTGATCTAGAGAGATCGCACGTTGACTGCTATATATACGAGTAGTTCTTTGTGAAGCCATAGAAAAAAAGAACTTCTGCGTTCGAACTTATAAATTTGCACAGGCGTTTAATTTCCATTCTCGCCAGTTCGGTAGGATGTCCGAAGGTATGCGCCCTCAAATGTTTAAGCCCTGATCTCCGAAATGCGGGACAGTCAAGAAGGAAGTGTTGAGTTGTTTCCATCTTGTCTATTCCGTATGGTCTCTACAGGTGACGTCTGGTAAGATTCCCAGCCTTACTGTATGAACGCCAATAGTGCAACCGCCTGTTAAAAGCCCCACAACAAGAGAGAGGTTAGCCTTACTGAGGGTAAGAAATCTTGCGATCGATCTTGTGGTCCAGTGCTGAACAAGTTAGTAGAACACAAGAGGTTACGGGAACACCGCTTACATTCTACTGATACCGCTTCTGGGGTGCCTTCCCTTGCTACCTCATCAGCTTTACAGTTTTCTACGATTCCGCTGTGGCCTGGCAACAATACCAGTATTATCACAAAGAGATTTTTTTTTATTGATAGCGAGGTTAGGCACCCCTTGATTAGCGCTGACCGCACTGTTAATGTGTTCAAGGCTAGTATCGCCGTCCTGCTATAGCTTCGGTTCAAAAAAATTTACGGTTTTTTTTTATAATTCTTTAAACTTTTAACTTAATAATGCTCTACCGTACTTAACCAACCCATAAGTATCCATTATTATAACATAAACGCAGATTATGCTAGTTAATTTCACTCTTCATATGCAAATTTTCCGCATATTTCCTATGAGAGCCAAAGTATATGCATATATATTTACAGTGTAAACATGAAATTACATAAAAACACTTAACAATTTCGTTAAGTTTCGTAAAAGTCTTATAAAAGTCTTAGAAAAACGCTCAGTGACAAGCTAAATTTCAATTTATGCAAACGACAATTTCATCTACATGTACATATGTACAATGTGTCTATGTGTAAACTATGCAAAGTATTATATAAGGTTGTGCCGCAAGTGCTGAGTAAAAAAGTTGCAAAGTCTCAACATTATTATTAAGAGCAAGAAATTTAAGTTTACTCAAGTTTTTGCAACACGCGCTAACATACTGACGATGGAGTGCACAGAGTGTATATATGTATATGTGTGTGGTGACGAAAACAACAATATATTTTAAAAATTGTGCCCTTTGGGTTAACATTTCGTAAGGAAGATGCTGCTTACGCCACTCTTACAGTCACTACACACTCATATACACGCGCTTAGTTGTGCAGTTATTTGATCGTTGTTGTAGCATGTCATGTCATAGCATAGCGTCTCTGCTGTCGTCGAAATTCCTAAGTAAATCATGAAGTTTTAATAACATCCTTATGCACTACTTACCGGATCACCGTTGCGCAGCCAGTCTATGGTTGGATTGGGATCGGCCTTCACTTCACACTTGACAGTGTAGTCCTCACCGAGTATAGGGTATTGATTCTCCGGAGCATTTGTCCATGTTATGGCGACTAAAAGTAGAAGACAGAAAAAAAGCGAATGAAAAGTGATGCCATGAGAAAATTCCAAAATTCGGAAAGAAGCTGCAGCAGCAGCTAAGTATAAAAGCGCATAAGGCAGAAACGCACACACACACTGACAAAATGTAAAAGCGTAAACTTGGCAAAAAAAATAGCGTGTGCAAAATGCATTGAACACGCACAAACAGCGCTGACAATGAGTGGCTGGATTAGTATGTAGTGTGGCAGTTGTAAGTGCGCAGTCGGCGTAGCTGCTGGCGCTGCACAAGCTGACGATGTCGCGCTCGTGGGCGTTGCTTAAAAAGTCAAAGTCAAGCAAGCGCTTGAGATTCGGCATGTTAGCTGTTAACACAGGCTGTAGTTGCCAACATTTATTGTTGTTGCTTTTGGCATGTTTGTAAAGAGTGCAAGATTTGAAAAACATGAAATGTGAAAGGAACAGAAAAAATTATAAAAGGAAGTAAAAAATTTATAACAACTCAAATCAAAAAAAAAAAAAATTTAAAGGAATAAGAATTAAAGCGAAAATAAAATAAATCGTAGAGTTTTAATCTCTATTTGAAATACGATTACTCGCTTTATTTTTATACCCTAAACACAGCATGTTAAGTTTGCCACGTAGTTTGGAACACCCACGAAGAAAGTTCGGAGGCCCTATAAAATATATACATAAATTAGCTGCATGACGAGTTGAGTCAATTTAGTCATCTCTGGCTGTTCGTCCGCCCGTTTGTTTGTCACACATACTTTTATCCGCAAGCAGCTGTGCTGTTGGTACCGACGATATCGGCTCAGAGCATATAGCTGTCTCACAAACTGACCGATCAAAATCAAGTTTTTTAAACAACCTTTTAGGTTTGTGAAGTGTATTGCAGCTTCGGTGCAAACGCAGTTAACGATTTTTCTTGTTTTTATTTATTGATTTGCTTTTATTTTTGGCTGCGCATTGCAAAAGCACTTACAATACATGTAATTTCTATGTTGTTCGTGCAATTTGTGCAATCTTTACACAAAACTACACTTTGCTTTTTACACATTGCGCTGTCGTGCCACATAGCGACTTATTTGATGACTGTTCCTTTAGTTGGCCTGTCCAGCCAGCCGTCGGGAGCAATTGGAAAGCACATTGCAAAGCCACTTGCCACTTGCCGGTCATCGGTGGCTGCCTGCTGGCGACCGGTCGTTGCACCAACACGCTACTTGATTGTGTTAACAAGCTGAAATGTTCAGATTATTTTCCACATCTCTTCTGCGTTTTTGTTGGTTTTGTATTTTTCACTCAGCTATTTGTTCGTTGGCTTCCTTTGTGTTCTGAGCAGTTGTCATTGCAAAGTGCAAATAACGAAATGCGTTATCAAAATGACTGTTTGATGGTTCTTTTGTTGTTGCTATTATTATTGCTATTGCTCGTGCCACTTTCGGTGTCGCTGGTGGCAGCTACTCTGTAGAAGTCGGTCGTCTTAAGGTGGCGACACGCCATGCAGAATATAAAAAATTGTCTTTATACAAACATACATGCATATATGTATTGTTGCACACATATAATCTTCTACAAGCAGGCACTTTCCTGTCTGTTACAACCACGTTCCTTGTGGTTTGTTTGTGTTTGTGTAACATACATGTTCTTTCCTGCAATTTGTCTATCTTATCACGGCATATTACCGTCACTTTTGCTTATTCACTCATACGTGCGTACACAAGCATGTAAATATCTGTGTATGCGTTTAAATTGCTTTGTGTAGGCAGTTAGATGAGTACTTGGTTGGTATTGTGCAGATAAGTCCATTCTAAGGCGTTAATTTGATTGAGTTATTCCCTTACAAATAATTACATGTGTGCGGCAGGCTCAACAGCTTGTAAAGGCGGGATTATAATATTAAGTTTGCATATATTTAAGGATTTAATATAATGGCAGGTAATTTGCATTAAGTTGCAAATGAAAGGGTTACTAAACATGAAAAAAGCTTTTAAAGCCTTCCTTCCAAGAAGGAAGAGAAGAAAAAAAGTAAAATCAGAGAAATTCGACGATGACATAAGTCGTTCAATATTCATTTGAATTTCTCTGATTTTAATTGAAACATTTAACTTATCCTTTTCGTTCAGTTTTCTACTGTTTCCATAACGTTTCTAGATTTACGTTAAGCTTTCTAGAGTTTCTACAAGTTTTCTAGATTTTCGTTATGTTAACGTAGTAAGTAAACGTACGAATTAAATTTCTTTAAGGGTTTCTACAAGTTTCCAGATTTGCCTTAAGTTTTTAAATTCACATTGAAGCTTTTTTCGATTTTCAAAACTTTCTATTAGATTTCAAAAGTTTCGATAAGTTTTCAAAGGTTAGATTGTGGCTGTTTACGTTTCGTTAATGTTTATAAAATGTTTTATGA
>NW_017537045.1:3527886-3545467 GCF_001853355.1 Bactrocera latifrons | reverse complement strand
TTTCCTTAAGTTTTAGAATTTTTTTAAATTCATTCGTTTTATTATTTTTTCTAGGAAAGATAATATTTTTCTTAATAAGCGTTAAAGCTTGGTTCGACTTTCGATTAGATTTCAAAAGTGTCGATAAATTTTCAAAAGCTTAGATACATATTTTTTAGGTTTCATTGTGGTTTTATGATTTTGAATTTTTACTAAAACTTCATAAATATTTTTGTAATTTTTTTATTCAGTTTTCTAGCGTTTCGTCAAGTTTTAAAATTTTTTTAGTTAGTTCGTTTTGTTATTGTTTTCAGGAAAGGTAGTACGTTTCTGACTAAAGTTTCAGTTCCATAACACTTAAGAGGACTAATAAATACAAATACAGGTTTTACATAACAAAATGTTATAAAGTTTTGGTAAATTTTGCTAGGTTATTAAGTTTCGATTAGTTTTCAAAAGCTTTGGTAGATTAAAATAACGTTTCGTTGAGTTTTATGAAGTTTTTCCATGATCGTTTTAATTAATTCGCTCAGCTATCTGGAGTTCGGTTAAGTTTTCGGAAATGTGTTTTTAAGTTGCGTTCAGCTTTTTTTAATCGTGTTAGAGATTTCGAACTTGTTGCAAATTTTTTAAATGTTTCGTTAAGTTTTCACGAGTTTCGTTAAGTTTTATAAAGCTTCAAAAATTTGTAAAAGCGAAGCTAGAAAAAGGCAATTTTAAATTGTTTTTTTCTCATTAAATTTTTGCATAATTGGAGCAATTCAAATTCATACCAATTATTGAACAAAATATTTTTTACTAAAATTCATGATATTTTTAGCTCGTTAAGTTTTTAATTACCTTTTTTTGGCATTTGGCTAACTTTTATTAACTATGTTTTACTTAGCTTTTGTATATTGTACATTTATTATTTGAAAAAAAGTTAAATATTTGTCAAAAAAGTCTTTCGGTATTTTCGTTAGTTGGCGCTGAGAGCGGGTATTTCGAGTTTTATTCGTCGCATCGGGTCATGCTATACTTTTTCAGAAAGCTCATTTCACGCGCTGACACGTGTTTGATTGATTGTCGTTTCTTTTAAGTCGTTCGTGAGTTATAGCGTCGCAAACATGGAGCCAAATAAAGAGAAAATACGGCATATTTTACAGTACTACTACGATAAAGACAAAAATGCAGCTCAAGCCGCCAATAGAATTTGTGCAGTTTAGGGACCCGATACAGTTTCCATTTCCACCGCACAAAGATGGTTTCAACGTTTTCGTTCTGGTGTAGAGGTGGTCGAAGATGCGCCTGTCGTCGAAAATTGCGATAAAATCGCTGAATTGGTCGAAAGAGACCGGAATAGTAGCAGCCGTAACATCGGTCAAGAGCTGGGCATGAGTCATCAAAAAAAAAAATGTTATGCACAATTGAAAATTCAATAAAAATACCGCAAATATACCGCAAGGCTTTTTTGACAACCTAATATTAAACTGCTTTCTAGTTGCGTTAAGTTGATGTACCTTTCGTTAGGTTGCATTTATCGTTCATAAAAAATTTGATGTAAGTTTTGTTAAGTTCAATTCATGGTTCATAAAAAAGTCTCGTTGAGTTTCTTTAAGCTTCGTTAAGTAGCATTTATTGCAATTTTAAGTTTTCTAGTTCGTTGATGTAACATTTGTTAAGTTCAATAAAAAGATTTCGTTCAGTTTCTTTAAGATTCGTTAAGTTGCAATTATCGTTCAGATAACATACGACTTGATATTAATTTATGTTTTATTTAAATTTTCATTTAGTTCTTGTGCTCTTCATCATTCCTTCTTACAGTTCTTCGTCAAGTTTCTCTTCTGCAATTTGTAAGTAATTCTGCTAAATTAACTTCTTAGTCTCAGCCTTTTTCACAAAATCTTTTTATTTATACAGGTAACATTTGTTTCAATAATCATCGACGATTACTTAGAATTCTGAAGCCTCCAAACCGTTATCAAAACCTTTTTCGCCATTAAGCAGGCGATACAAAAATAGTTGGCAGGCAAAAAGGCAAAAGTTTTGCTCAAACGAAATTGACTAGTCATTGTGCGAATTTATCTTTTCAATTTGTAAAACTTATACACACTTATTGGGTTTCTATATTACATATTGGAAAATGTGCTCAAACTCTTGCACTCCTTTGATTTCAAAGCTTTTGCTTACGTCTGTGTTTGCGCCTTGCATTTTCACTGCACTTTTTCACTGCACTTGACTTTGTTTTCGGGTTTAGTCGCAATATTTTTTTAGTGTGGGTGGCGTGTTTGGAATTTTTCGAAATTTTTTTTCTGGTACAATAAAATTTCCAATTTGATTTTATCATTGCTGAATCGTACGGATTTCCAAGTGCCGATGCTTTTGCTATTCCGCTCTGTGTGGAGCCACAAGCTGTATGTTTGTTTGCTTGCTTTTTTATTTTTGCTTTCCTGCTTGCTGTCATTTGCTTTTCCGGGCATTTCAATACAAGTTATTGCCCGAAAAAGGGACACTCGATAACAAAATGAAAGTGAGTGTAGGAAACGAGCAAAGTTTTGGCAGCACTGCACCACCATTACAGCAGGAAGTGTGTGTGCAACGTTCCAATTCGTTGCTGGTGAGCTTTTGGCCGTTGAACATTTCTGCATTTAGTTGCTCGCTGATCCATTAAGGCAACCAGCAACAACAATTGGCCAGTGGAAGAAAGTCATAAAAGCACAAATAAATGCATTGATTGCGCACTTTGCTGCCAACTGACCTTTGGCGCAGAAATTGAAGCATACATAGTATGTATAGCATCGAAATATATATTGAGTGTATATACACAGTTATTTATTTGTATATATGCGGTAGTCTCTGCCAGATTCCGCTGTGACCACGCGCGTCGTTTGCGACAAGGCACTTAAATTTGCACCGCAATGTCGCATTTTCTGTTCGTATGTTGCAAGCATTGTTGTTGTGCATGCCGGTAATACCAACTCTGAAAGAGCACCGCAGCCGCAGCTACCACGTTGTTATGCAGGCGCGCTGTTTGCAGTTCCTTTAAGTTTCCATTGTTATTTATGCGTATTGTTGTTGYTGCTATTATTATTGTTTGACTGCTTGTTTGCTATTAGTTTTGTTTGTTTCGGTGCGGTTCGCTGGCAAATGCCTGTAAACGTGTGTGCAGATGTGCTTGCTGCCACGAGTGTCTTGCCGTTGTCATCTTACAGACAAGTGCTGAAGCATACATTAAGGCGCGCGAAGGTTTAAGCGTGTGTTGCACGCTCTTTAAAGGCGTTGTCTACCCGATTCGTGCAATCCGTGCACAATAGCCTAACGCTCTTGCTGTCAAAGCACACGTAAAGCATCATCATCAGCAACAACAAAAACGAAAACGTGGTTGTTGCAATGAGAGGAAGTGTGTGTAGCACTGGAAGTTATTGCCAAGGATATGTGATACTACGCTTATATGCATATCTATACATGTTTGTGTTGATGTTTGTCTTTTAACGTGAACTTTCTTAGCAAACTGTTTCCTTTTGTTGCTGTTTATTGTTGCCTAACGTTCGCAGCGAGTTAGCTTTGGCAAAGCAAATATGATAAATCTTCGCTAGGCAGCTTACGCAGAGTGAGTCAGCAATACTGCAGTACTTTGCAATCGGCGAAGTGCAGCATACGTACTGAAACAGCGTATGTATAACTTTAAAGTTTGGCCTTTAGGTATTTTTGAAAGAAAATACTTAATTTTAAAATTATCAATCATGAAAGCTTTCAGTTTTCTCGAATTTTGAGCTTTAGTATAAACTTTCATTTGAGCTTTCATCAGTACAAAAGTTTAGTGAAAGCTTTTATGCTATGTATAGTATATATGTAATGTCTTGAATCGAAGCAGTTTCCATTTTCAGAATCAGATTGAAGTATTTGCCTGGCATAAAATTTACCGTGATATAGTTTTCATTTGAGCTTTCATTAGAACTGAATTTTGAAAAAAAGCTTTCCCTTTTATAAGAGCCTGAATTCTCAGGTTCAATTGAAATAATATCAGGAAAAAGCTTTAATTAGAACAAAAGCTTAGCAACAGTTTTTACGTTATGTGCTGCTTAAATTTAGATTTAATTTTAAACTTTTATGTGTATTAATATATATCGAGCCAAAGCTTTCATATGAGCTATTATTCCACGTCGTACTTAAATTACAAGTTTTATTTTAAACATTTGCTGGAAACACATCTATTAAATCAGATCTTTGTTGCGTTCTCATTAGAAAAAGGGTTGGCAAAAGTTTATACTCCATTTATAATATTTTAACATTTATATGAATATAAGATCAGTTTTCAGCATTTGCTTGGCACAATATCTATAAAACGCAAACTTTCCTCAGAATTAAAGTTTAGTGAAAGCGGTTATGGTTTTATATCTAGAATTATAATATAGGAGGTTATTAAAGAGATTCTATATGCAACTTCACGAACTTCACTTTGTTTCATTTGTCAAGACATGTTGTCTGCGAAGTCCCACATTCTTTCTTGGCTCGTATGAGTACAATAAGAACCTCTCTAACCCGTTTTAAGCCTCCTTTCAGTCGGAGAATAAACGTTTAGCTTGAGTCAGTTCCTATTTGTGTAGACTTAAGTTCATTCTAATCTGAGAATACCCGCTCTAAACTTCCCCGTAAGTCGCTCTGTCAACTTCTGCTGCATCTGTAAAACTATGCGTATTTTTTTTTTGCTTCTGCTTAGGTATAACTGTATATTTTATATATAAAGACTATTTCTTGTCACCCATTTGCTTTTGTCTCCCTTTTGATTTCAATGTGTATCTCTCACTGACAGTCTCTACGATCAGCCTGTCTCGCTTTTTGCTGGTCTCATCTCTGCCATATTCCGCACTGCTGCTACTTACACATTTTTTCATTCATATATTGTTTCGTTGCATTTTATTTGCATTGCTAATGTATTTTTCCTTCATATAGCTCTAACATATGTATATGCTTTAGATTACATTTTCGAATTGGCATGAAATTTTATTTGCAATTTATTGGCTCTGTGTCATCTATTTGCGAATGTTCTTTACACAAAGCGTCTTGTCGTATCGGCTTTGGCTTTTCGTTATCCCTTCCATTTTTTCTAAGGCTGGATTTCTTACTGCATTCTGCTTACTACTGGCCTATGCCTGCTTATCTCATGCATGCGTGCTCATTGCATTTAGCTGTCTGTATTTTTATTTTCATTGAAAAGTTGTAAATTCAGTTTGTTTGTTATTTGGATTGGTCAATTATCTGACACAAAGTGGAAGGAAGTTTCCTCTTCTGTGCTTTCATGCATTTTGGTATATTTTCTATTTTCCCATATCCGCGTGGACATCTGATGGCCTTTTTTAGTACATGGAGATCAATTTAATGTGATTTATTATCTTGTTGCAATGAAAGCTTATTATTGACAAATTGAATTTCAATTTGCTTACTTGTAGTGAAAAAGCAAGATAGATGCCCAATGTTAATGGGATTTCTAAGAAAAATTGTCATGAATGAACTTGACGTCTTCTGAGAGCTTAATCAAAGACAATTCTTGTGAGGTTTAATCCTTCCTGGATTTTAAAAGAGTTCATTATTATTATTTTGGTTTTTGCTTAGCGTAAACTTTGAGTTCCTCAATAGTGTAAAACAGGTTTTTTTTGTTTATCGGGACCCTCCTGAAAAAGGTGACGAAGTAGCCGGTATTTCGCTTTAAAATGTCACAATCAGAATTTTATATGGAGTTCAATACATATCTCATACAGCGTCAAATTTTTAAAATAAATAACAGATAACAATATCTCAACAACCTCTGACAAAAGCCAAATTTGTCGGTTTTAAAATTATTAGTAATATGACTCAGTAAGGGACTAGTACCAATTTTTTTAAGTGATTCTCTTTTTTAGCCTAGCTTGTATGTGGAACGCGAAGAAAGCTTTCACCACAACTTTTATGCTTGTATATCAAGTAGCTCCGCGCATAGACTGCTGACTCATAGGGACAGCTCTTATATCACCCAAATACATAAAAGCTGTATATATAATATTTAATAAATCAATATTACAGCTGCTAATAGATAAAGTTGTATATTTTCTATATATGAAAATAGCAGAAATTTCGAATAATGTTTACTAATTAGCTGTAATTTTGCACTTTTTCTGTGATGGCGTTCAATTGCGCCTAATTGTAGGCTACATGGTAGGAATACAATATATTTGCAAATTAGGAACGGTGTCTGACCTCATTGTATAATTACTAAATATTAAGTTTACGAATGGTTAAAGATATAATGCTTTCTTTATAATAATGGGTTAAGAGTATTAATATTGGAATAATTGCATTGCATATTCAAAACTCACTTCACGATCTAATACATTGATTACATAACTAATATGCGCCTTTACGCAGGCTAAATAACTTTAATCAGTGGTTATATATTAAGAAATTCCATAAGTTTTTCAATACGCAAGCTATTTTAGATGATTTTATGAAATTATATTTGTTTTCACTTGTAAGTAATGCCTTTAGCAGCAGAATTTATTTCTTTCAATATCACTAAGTTACTATGTAAAAGCAATTACAACAAATTTAAATATATACTATTTCTAATTTACGCAGAAAAGACGTTGAGAGCGAATTTCTACAATTCAACGAATTTAACTTCACTGACATTCACGTGAAAATTGCTTTTATTTTTTTTTTCCAATTTTAAACTCTCTTTCATTCATTTATTGTAAACAAATAGTTTTTCTTTGCATTCTCCTTTCTTTTATGTGCAAAACAAAAGTAATAGAAAATTCAATTAAAATGAACTCAATTAAGTCGCCTTTACTTATTATTTATTTCATTTGCAGTTATCATGTACGAGAAATTCATAATGACAGCACAAAGTTTCAGCAATTTATTAAAATCATTTTTATGACATAAAGGCACTTAAGTGAACAAAGATGTGTTTTATCTTCTACACAAAAACAATATAGAATGCACACACTTAAATGCGAATAAATAGAAAAATATTTTTTTGTGTCATTTACAGTTTTCATTGCTTTTTGAGTTGGCTTGAAACTTGATTTAATTACAAAACAGTACATAAGAAAAGGGGAAGTTGCCATAAAATGAAAATTCCTACCCGTAGCTGCAGTGTGGTGGAATAATGTGTGTATAGTGTTCAAAAACTCATCGTACTCACTCACAACTCATCAACATTATTGAGTCATGATTGAAACATATACATATTTTTTAATTAAGAGTAAATTATATTGAAATAATAACTATACTAGATAAAAATTTTCGAAATAATATTTTGAAAAAACTAAATTTGTGTTGAAATATTAAATATTGTAGATAAAAGTTGGCAAAATGATGTTTTAAAAAGAAGCAATTAAATTTGTCGTCCAACAGTAAACGACGTCGCCAGCTCTTTCAAGGAAAAAGCTTAAATTTTTTTTTAGAGATTTTTGAACTTTTTTAATATAATAAAGAGTTTTCATAAATTAAATAAAAAATTGTTGAAACAGAATTTAGTTTATACAATTAGACCACGCATAGAAGCTAATTAAGGCACTTATTAGAAACAAAGAGGTTAAATTTGTGTAATTAAAACTTATTTGGCAGAGTTTCAGACTCTTTTAAGTTAAAAAAATTCGTGATTATTAAAATAAGTGGGGAAAAAATTGTTTCTTAAATGTAATTAATACAATACATCTTAAAAAAGCTAAGAAAGAGTTGCCATATATTAAAAAAAATTTCGAAAAAACTTTAGTTTATAATTTCACATAGTTGCTAATTAATTTCCATATTGAAACAAAATTGTTTATTTTCATAATTAAAATTTATTTTGCAGATTTTTGCACTTAATAAAGTCAAGAAAGAGTTGCCATATATTTGAACGAAATTTCAAAAACGAAAAATTTATAAAATTAGACGAGCATTCACATAAAAGCTTATTAAGACACTTATTTGAATTAAAAAAGAAATTTTTTTCTCCGAGCTTTCAATAAAAAGCTTATTAAGTCATTTATGGCAAAGAAAAAAATTTGTTATTAAAATTTATCTTGCAGACTTTCGCATTTTAACTGTCAACAACGTTGCCAACTACTTCAAACAAAAAGTTGATTTTTGAAAGTAAACATTTTTTGTGCAGATTTTCGGCCTTTTTAGGTTAAGAAAATGTTGCCATATATTTAAAAGATGTGAAAAAAAGGTCTAGCACAAAAAAACATTTATTTCTACAATAAGATGAGCTTTCACATAAAAAAATGCTTATTGCACATAAAAGTTTGGCATTTGTAATCGTAAATAAATGATTGATTGACAGCTCTATTCAAATGAGTTTTATTTGAAACAGCGTCATTAAATACCGAATAAAATATAAAAAATTATATTGCAGTATATTAACAAAACCAATTGAGCTTTCAAAAGCTGTTTTAAAAGCTTATTGGTACAAAGTTTGTTATCAATGTTTAATTAAAATATGAAATGGTCGAACAAGTTGTTTTACATAATATATATTAAATTGAAGAAAATATTTAACAGTGTTGCCAACATTAAAAATATTATTGCAAAATAGAAATATACTTTATGAAATATGTTGTGTAACTCAGAAAAAAGAGTTAGTATTACATTTTTGAAGCAATTTTTAAGTATTTATTTCAAAGAATTTAGCGCACTTTTTTAAAGAATTTTAATTATTTTTAGAATTATGTATGAGTTTTAATACGCTTTTTTGGTATTTTATGGCCGATACCGTAACTTAATCGGCCAACAAGCAATTATTATTGCACTTTATGGCATCTATACATAGTATACTGAAAATGCTTTGGTACTCAAGTTTTTGATTTGTTTTTTTTTTTCCACTAAATATGAAAATACTTTGGTACTCAAGTTTGTGATTTGTTTTTTTTTCCACTAAAAATGAAAATACTTTGGTACTCAAGTTTATGATTTGTTTTTTTTTTCTACTAAATATGCCCATATTATGTGTGAATGCGTGTCTAAGCCTAACACAATCAGCTTTCATCAAACAATTCATATTTGCAGTATTTTCTCTACGGATGATTCAAGTAAAAACATGTGTGCATATAAATATGAATATGTATGTATATATATACATATAAATGTATATATAGATTATAGTTCTCTATGCAAGTGCAAACCATTTATTTGGCATTTATTTTCCGCAAATTCTTACAATGGCATGCTCCCCTTAGGAGACTGCTAGCACCAAGTTATTTATTTTGTTGTTGGAACTGTTTGTTGTTCTTTAATATGCATAAGTGTGTGCAATTTGGCAAAACTATTTTCCACTTGGATGCGGTAGCAAGTTGGCCGAAAATCTTCGATTCGAAGTAAACGAAAAATTTGCTGAAAATATGCAACAACAACACCGTCATCATGCCACTCTGTATTCACTTAAGTATTTATATTTTCCCATATGGTTTTCAATGTTTGAAAATGAAGTATTTTGGACTAGTTTAAAATCAGTCGTTTCATAACCAGTTACAAAGCAATATAAAATGTGACTAGTTTCGTTTCCCACATGGGTTTTAATGTTTGAAAATAAAATATTGTGGACTAAAGTAGCCGATTTATCATCAGTTAAAAACCGGTGTTAAATGTTACTAGTTAGGTTTTGAACTACTGTGCCATTAACAGAGAAAGTCTCACAGTTAAACTCCGCACTTTAAGCACATTTGAACCACTCGTTGCTAACTTTGAATAAACTGCTACTTTCGTTCACCTATCTGACACTAGATTCACAATACAACTAATATACATACATAAACTGCACCTCAGACTATTTCTCTACAAGTCATGCCTTTATGTTTTTATTGACACTGCAGCAATTGACGAAGCTATTGTTGTTGGTGTTCGAATTCAGCTGCAATTGATACTGTCAACAGGGAAATTCATTCAACTGCGCTGTATAGCTAAGAAAACATATATGTACTCGAACACATAGTATACCGACTAGGGTAAAATAAAAAATATATATTACTATGTCTTCGGTAAAACAATTCTGGAGTTGCAAAAGTTGTTGCCACATGTTTGAATTTAGAAAATATAAGCTGAAAATCGAATTAAAGGTTCCAAATAACGGTAAACAAGTGAACGAATTTAAGCAAATTTAAAATTAATTAAAAAATTAATTATTATGCCACCGAAAATGGTTCAAATCCAACAAAAACCTCTAGCCCCTAGAAACCGAATTTTTGAATATTTGAACCCCAGTACCTACAGTTGACTTTTTATCGAAAATATATTGGTCAAGTTGTCAGATTTGACTAGAAATTTAGAGAGAATCCTTTCCTAATAGCAGTGCGTCTTTAGCATATACTTAATATAAAGATTTTCGATTTCAGGCTGACTTTATACCGCATTTATTTGACAATATAAGAGTTATCTTAGTAAAATTGAGAAAACGTGTTTTTTATAACGGTGAATATTTGTGCTTAGAATGAAAAAAAAAATCGGGGGAAAGCTGGTCCTAGACCTAACTAATGTTAAGTACCTGAAGGTACTTCCTGGTTTTAATCCTTGCCAGTTGCAAGATATGAAATGTTCGGTTATGCCCGAACTTGGCTTATGTTGAAAAAAAAAAAAATAAAAAAAATAAGAAAAAATGAAATTATTTCTAATTTTCATTGATTTCATTTCATTTATCGTCGCTGCCACATGGTTTTAACAAAACATTTTGGGAAAAGTTTGAAAAAAAATAAATAAAAAAATTGTTTGTAATAAAAATGGAATTTCTTTTAGTTTTAACATAGTTGCCACATGTTCGCAAAAAGTTATACTGTGAAAAAATATATGTGTTGTAAAATAAATTTCTAACGTATGAGAAAGGAAATTGTGTCTGAAAAATTTAATCAATTAATTATAGCGTTTAATTTAGAACATGTTTCCTTTCTTTGTTTGCACTTTATTAAGACAAATATATTGCATGTTTTCATAACTCTGGCAACAATATAAAGCAAAAATAAATATTCCTAAAACATATGCATATTAAAGTATTTAGATATACTATATGTATGTACATATGTGTATGTACATATTTATTTAATCTTTTCCATTGAGTTCGCTCTTCGAAATGTTCATTTCGTTTATTTAATTTGGTGGTAGTAAAATAAATAAGTAAATAGCAGTGAAATCTTATTGCAAGCAGCAATTTTCGCCTGCAGCAATGCTGATACTCACGCTATTAAGTCTACTCAAGTACAAGTAGACTGCGAACATAAGGGCACAGCTTTGAAGAAGAGTGCCTGGGAAAATCGTAAAGTGAAGTATTCTACAGTTCTACGATACGTGGCAGTACGCCACACTATGATTTTCTATTTATTTTTACTGGTCAAAGCACTTGCCAAAGTCCTCATGGAAACATGGCTGCACTAGTGGCGGATTGCTGCAGATTCTTTGAATTGCTTGGCGCTTGACGCGCAGTCTAAACAACATTTAATATCGATGCATATTTTCATAATTTTATTATTATTGATTATATACGCCGAAATTTGCTCGAAGCATGATCGCTTGGTATTGGAAATATAATTCTCATATATATTTACATAACAACAAAATTCCAAAATTTCTTTATCGCTACTAACTCAATCGCTTGCGCAAATAATTTCGTTTATATGCGCATATTTGTGTGCGAAATTCTCTGCAAATTTGCAAGTAAGTAAAATTGCTGCAATCGCCATACGAAATTTGGTTTTGTAAACAACATTTTCACAGCAAAAGCTGTTTCTAGCCGATTGCTTTGTATATATTTCCACGCTGCGGTGCGGTATGGCGTATACGCAACATTATACAGAAGGGCTTATTTTCGTATACTTTTCTGTGTTAGCAATTTCCTTCTTGGGCATTATTTAGGCTACACAATTTTGCGTTTGCCGGTAAAATTTTGGAGTGAATATCTTTGGAAATAGTTATTTGTTTTCGCTTAAAGCCAATTCGTGCTGAATGTTATAATATCGGATTAGTTGTCAAATATTTCAGACTGACTTGTAGAAAATTTACTATTTCTTTAATTTAAGCAACTCTTTAAAATTAATATATTTTGCAAGCTCCTTAAAATAATTTCAATAATATTTTTGTTTCTCGAAAAATTTGTAAATATATAAAAAAAACAGTATCCTAAAAAGTCATCGAGGCATTGTATGGATTCGTTAGTATAAAATAAATGATTTTGTCGGCAAACGTTTAAGTACGTAGTTGAAAATTGTCTCTAAATTTGAGATTTTAAGTTAGAGACAATTTTTGGGACTTGAGACGACTTGAGACTTTCCTCTTCTGTGACAGTTACAAAATCTATTACTTTTAATTATTCAGAGATATTTTTACACTTGAATGAAAATAAATAGGTATGTCGATAACAAAATTAAAATTTCAATAAATTAGTCAAAAACATAACTATCAATGAAAATAAAAAATATATGTTGACTTTGTTTCATAATATTTACGTAATTTATGTACTATAATTGATTTATTTTTAACCTTTTCGTGTTTGAGTTGCTTACAAAATATAAAAAACGACAATCCATTAATATCTATGATGATCTCTGTTTGGTATATTCAAAATGGCAGACATGAGTTCTAGAGACTGGTTACAGAATCCCGCTATTGAGTTAATTTTTGGGAAAAGTCAAAGTAAAGGTAAAAAAAGTTTAGTTCTTTTAACCGTGTTTTCATTCGTGCATTTCAGGCTAGTAAAGCGATGTTTTGAAATGAATATTTTGTTTATTTGCAAATTATTTATGATTTCTAAGCTATATGAATGACAAAGCGCCCAGAGCAGGCATTTATTCACTAAATTGACAACTACCATTAGAAAAGATCATGAAACGACTGTGGCGCCAATACAAGGCTGAAAATGGGTACGTTTACATTTCGCAATGCTAATAAAATGAATTTCGAGATATCCGAAATCCGTCTTGTGAAAATTTAGTCTTAGTCTTAGTTAAGAAAGGGTTACCATATATTAAAAAAAATTTCGAAAAAACTTTAGTTTATAATTTCACATAGTTGCTAATTAATTTCCATATTGAGGTAAAATTGTTTGTTTTCATAATTAAAACTTATTTTGCAGTTTTTCGCACTTAATAAAGTCAAGAAAGAGTTGCCATATATTTGAACGAAATTTCAAAAACGAAAAATTTATAAAATTAGACGAGCATTCACATAAAAGCTTATTAAGACACTTATTTGAATTAAAAAAGAAATTTTTTTCTCCGAGCTTTCAATAAAAAGCTTATTAAGTCATTTATGGCAAAGAAAAAAATTTGTTATTAAAATTTATCTTGCAGACTTTCGCATTTTAACTGTCAACAACGTTGCCAACTACTTCAAACAAAAAGTTGATTTTTGAAAGTAAACATTTTTTGTGCAGATTTTCGGCCTTTTTAGGTTAAGAAAATGTTGCCATATATTTAAAAGATGTGAAAAAAAGGTCTAGCACAAAAAAACATTTATTTCTACAATTAGACGAGCTTTCACATAAAAAAATGCTTATTGCACATAAAAGTTTGGCATTTGTAATCGTAAATAAATGATTTATTGACAGCTCTATTCAAATGAGTTTTATTTGAAACAGCGTCATTAAATACCGAATAAAATATAAAAATTATATTGCAGTATATTAACAAAACCAATTGAGCTTTCAAAAGCTGTTTTAAAAGCTTGTTGGTACAAAGTTTGTTATCAATGTTTTGAGGCTACTAACCAAGCTATCCAAATTAACTTAGAATATTATCGGCAACGTCTGTAAAAATACGTGCTATTCTGATTGTTCATTTATTACTTTAAATTTCACCTTGATAAATATAATGGATGTCAGTCTTTTTGGCAGCTGTTTCTTGGTTGGCCATTTCATGATAAACAGACGTACTTCTGAGCAACTCTTGCAAATCATGTAAGTTTATTAATAAAATGTTGATTCGATTGGCACCACTCACGCGTTTTGACTTGTAAAATTTAATTCGTATACGAATTTGAAGCCGAACGATCATAGTCAGTGTGTCACACGTTCCGCGAGTAGGCACAAAATGAGTTGACCATCGATATCGACTTTCACAATGTTTTGTTCTGCGAAGGATCTCACTTTTGGTTGTACCTAGTTAATAAACAAAATTGTTGCATGATAAATCACAAGCTATTGTTGCTACGCGTCACTGTTTGCTGTGTTTTTGGGTACAGGGAATCATTGGTCCATATTTCTTCAAAAATGAGCCATTTTATCGATGACTCTTTCATGCCTGAATTGTAGGATATTGATGTGGACGATTTTTGGTAAAAAAAAAAATGGCGCTATATGCCATACATCCAACGAAAGAATTAATTTATTAAAGGAAAATTTTCTTGGCCATATAGCATGGCCTCCAAGATCGTTGACTTAACACCGTTGGACTATGTTTTGTAGGGTTATGTAAAGTGGCTTGCCTACGCAGATAACACTGATATGATTTACACACTGGGAGAGATATGCGGCGGGTTGTTATTGATATACGCCCACAATAACTAAAAACATCGAAAATTGGGGAACGCGACAGGCATTTTTTGCAACCGTCACATTGCTTTTTTTCTTCTTGAATAACAAATATCTAAAAAACCAAGCTTTATGTACATAGGAGGAAAGGTCATCCTAATTAAAAAAAAATAGATTTCTAAATATTTTATTTATTTATCTATTTTCAATTCGAATGCCAACAAATTTTATTTTTTATTTTTTAATTTTGAACTGATTTAATCTGCTTCACTTTTAATAATTATTTCAAATATCGAATTTGAAATTAATTGTATAAATTGAATATTTATGTTTAATTTCCGAAATTGACACAACGGTTAGTAACGACTTATTTTGTGTTTCGTTGTTTTTGTAATTGTTAATTAAATTTTGAATTTTGGCATAATTGTATTCCATTATACAAAACTGTTGAATAATTTATTTCACGAAATATATTTAGCTATTATATGTTTAAACTAAATTCTATCAAAATTTACAAGAAAAATATTTTCGCTTCACCAATGGCAAGAAAATAAGTAACTTTCACACTTGCCTCTCAAGGCTCTTAGGCAAATTTGTGGTTGCCTTTTTAGGCTTAAAAATACTATTTATTTTCATATTTGCTTAACTGCCTAAATTATCAGGCCGTATTTGGTTAAGAACTTTGCAAATTTCATAGATAACTGCAATCGTACACTTTTACATAAATATTGTTGTAGAATAAATAGCATATAACGCTGCAATGCGCCAGCTATATGCATACACAAGTGTATATTTTAAGCTCTACAAGCATTTATGGCACTAAACGAGACCACAAAAAATCGGTCTATGGTCAAAAAACCAACATTCCGAAATAGAGAAAAAAATAAAATTATTAAAAACTTATGAAATGCAATTTATGAAAACTAAAAATTTGCTAAG
Source organism: Bactrocera latifrons (assembly GCF_001853355.1). Taxonomy (NCBI): domain Eukaryota; kingdom Metazoa; phylum Arthropoda; class Insecta; order Diptera; family Tephritidae; genus Bactrocera; species Bactrocera latifrons. Next base: position 3,530,097 of record NW_017537045.1, on the reverse strand, counting down.
TAAAAGTTACTCCAATACACATGTATAAGTGTATGTATGTTTGGCAAGCAGCGTGCAGGCCACACGCCCATTTGCCAACACTTGCAACAACTTGTTTATGACCAGCATAATTGCTGTTAAACACACACGTACGCTTGCAGTTATGCGGAACTTTGCTGCAGCCACGTTTGCCACTCGTTTATAACGGCACATATTGCTTGTGCGCCTAAAAGTCGGCAACAGCGTACACAACTTATTATTGCATTTTCTTGCCGGCAGTTTGCTGGTGTTTTTGTTGAGTATTTTCTTTTGCCAAAATGTCGCTGCACAGTGGGTAATTTCGCATGCTGGCAATTGCATAAAATATGCACGCTCGARTTGCTTGCTTGCTGTAAATGTGCGCACATTTGCAACGCTAGCGTGTGTGTGTGTTTGGCAAAGTGGATTTGTTTGTTTGGCGTGCTGAGCGCATAAAGTGTGTATGTGTTGGTGGTATAGCAATGCAATACCACAATTTGGCAGACAAGCAGAGCAGCCGAGCGCTCGCACGGAACAAAACGCAAAATTTTAAACAGCAATAAAATAAATTTCTAAGGAAAAACTATACACAAAAAATTTTTAGAAATGTTAACTTCGTTTGCAGCGAAGTTTTAATACCTTCCACGACAAAAATGTTTTCATACAAATTTTAATTTCATAATTTATTAATTAATTGTTTGATCGATTAGTTTGTATGCCAGCTGTATGCTATAGTGATCCAATATGGACAATTTTTTCGCAGATTATACCGTTGCCTTAAATATTAATTTCAGTCCAGTTTTCTGAAGATATCTCGTTAAACAAACAAGTTTTTGATACAAGTACTTGATTTTAATTGTTCAGTTTGTATGTCAGCTATATGCTATAGTGTTTTGATCTAGAAACTTTCCATCCATCCGATGCGAAATTTGGTAAATATATTTTCTCAAATAAAAAACTTTTTCATACAAGCACTTTGTTGTAATTGTTCAATTCGTAGGGCAGCCATATGCTATAGCATTTCGATTCAGAAAATTTCCACGGATATTGTTGCTTTGCCACAGACAATAATCCATGCCAAATTTTCTAAAATATTTTTTTTAATTCAAAAAATTCTTCCAAGAATTTATTTTCGATGATACTGCCGTTGGAGTAGCTTATTGGGGAGATAAGCCCATTTCATGTCGATATTTCAAAAATCAAGGGACATCACAGACATGACGGACATGACTAAAATCCCTCAGCTCGCCATGCTGATCATTTACACTATATATACATATACATTTTATACGATCTCCGACGTTTCCTTTCGGTTGTTACAAACTTCGTGGCACATTTAGTTTACCTTGTTCGGGGTATAATAAGCAATAACAAACTTTAGCAGCAAAACAAGCCGAAATTGGCGTTAGCTTGTAGTGGCAAGTTGAACTGTGGCGCGCTATAACCGTTATGCAGCACTTAAGTGCGCGCTTAAGTGCACCACTTGGGTTGAGCGCCAGCAGCATAGCGACGCCAGCACATACGCGTCGCTGACAAAAAGTTAGCAATCGTAATAGCGAAATAGTTAAATAGAAACTTACCATAAGTTTTAATTATAACGCTCGTATTCATTAATTCCGTATTTGCATAGGAGGCGGTGCAATAATATTTGCCTTCCATTTCGACCGACAGCGAGGTGATCATCAGCGCCAAACTTTCCGACAAAGTTTCCGTATACATCGGTGGCTGATTGCGGCCAGTGCTGTACATATACAGGGTGTGTATATATTAATATGCGCGTGGGTGTGCGGCATGTGTGGCGCGTTTTAAAGCGATATGTTGGCAGGTTTGGCGGTTAGTTGATTAAGTTGGGGCGTGTATTGAAGTACGCGAAGCGTTGATGTCGTTGTACAAAATACAGTTTTATGTGGCGTTAGGTTTGTTGTATTGGTAGACACGTATGGGCACATGAAAATAGAAGAAATAACGCAGAAACACAAATGCATTTAGTAAAATATTGATAAAATGTGCCGTGATAAATACAAATATATATTTTTTTAACAAAAAAAAAAAAAAAAAAAAAAAAAAAAAAACACTAAAAGTCGTTAAATGTAAAAACATGAAAAAATAATTTTGCTGTCAGCGGTGTTGAAGCGCATTATTTCTTGCGCAAATTTGCTTAGTTAACGCAGCTAAATTGCATTAAATTGCCGAAAGCTCTAACTTTTTTCTATG
>NW_017537045.1:3488195-3527871 GCF_001853355.1 Bactrocera latifrons | reverse complement strand
AAAATGTGCCGTGATAAATACAAATATATATTTTTAAAAAAAAAAAAAAAAAAAAAAAAAGAAAAAAAAAACACTAAAAGTCGTTAAATGTAAATGCGTGAGAGCATAAAATTGCTGACAGCGGTGTTGAAGCGCATTATTTCTTGCGCAAATTTGCTTAGTTAACGCAGCTAAATTGCATTAAATTGCCGAAAGCTCTAACTTTTTTCTATGCTTTCCACATTTACATACACGAATTTGCATATAAATATTTGTTAGTTGCAATTAAATAAAATTTTTATTAATTTAAAGTTTGGCTATGCAAGCGTATAGTTGTTGCATGTTCATTGCAATTACAGTTAGAAGTGTTTTTTTGAGTGTAATAAAATGCAAAAATGTACAAATTTGATATTTTTATTATGTGAGAAATCATTGTTGTCTGCAGGACATTTTCAACGTAAACATTTGGTTAGTAAAATGCTGACTAACGTTTGATTGGCTAAGTGTTAAATTAAATTTACATGAAAATATGCATATTTTTTAGTTTTTAAAAGTAGATAAGTTTATTTTTCATAGGCAAAAGGGTATAATGAGGATACGTTTGAAACCTAAGGCTACAAATTTAAATTTGTGATAAGATAAATATGATTTATTTTTAATAATTACAATGAAATTCAAGCCTGAATTCTAAAAATAAATGTAATTAAATTTTTTTGATGCTAGGTTTAAATTAAGAAATATGATTTATTTTCAATGCTAATTCCAAAGTTTAAAAATAAATTTATTTTGAATTAAAATAATACTTCATTGTGAGGTTAAGTTCAAATTAGTATAAATATGATTTAATTTGCATGATAAGTTCAAAGTATTAAAATAAATTTATTTTGCCTTAAAATAACACATTATTTTAAAGTTAAGTTTTGTTTCCAGATTCGCTTAGTATTTGAAATTAAACTTTTTTATTATAGTACAGTTTGAGCTCACATTTTCATGACAGTCACAAATTATATTAACCATTGTTTTTTTTTGATTTCTCTAGCAGCCATAAATAGTACTTATAACAAAAATAATATAATCATTAGAGATCTTCTTCTGATGTTACTTTTTCTTAACAGCCAAATTTTTTTCTAATGTTCGCTCAATTTTTTTACTTTCAGTTAACGGGTTTTTCGACTATTCGAGTATTTTCGACTATCTCAAAATGATTTTGTAAGATAAGATTTGATAGTCACAATTCCCATTTTCAATTTAATAATAATTTTTGTTTTGATGTTTTCAGGTTAGGTTTCTGCAGCAGCTGGAATTAGTGTTTATATATGTATTTCTATTTAAGAGCTGTGTTTGAGGTTAGATTACACATTGTACTTAAAATTGGAATAGTAATAATTTGATATAATAATCCATTAAATTATTGATTATAATTTGATATTTTTGGCGTTTTTTTAGATTATTTTTTTTCACATTCCGCAAAAGGTGTTTATAACAAAATTAGTTTATTTTTTTTTACTGTTCTTAAAATAAAATTTTGTTATTAAGGTTATGTTATCGTAACAGTCAAAACATTTTAGAGTATCTTTTGAGGCTACTTTTTCTCAGCAGTCAATTTTTTTTTCAATTTTCCGCAGACTTGTTTTATTTTCAGACAACGGTATTTTCGATTACTTTCGATCACCTAAAATTAATTGTGTAAGGTACGTGGTTATTAAATCGAGTTATACTTATAAATAATATATATTGGAATATATATTTGATCTACTCCGAACATTATGTTTGAGACAATCGAAAATGCTAAATTTAACGAAAATGCTAAATTTAAAAGGAAAAACTGCTTTCACCGAAAGTAGGTGTTGTTTGCTTTTGTTGTTGTTGTGGTTACTGTTACTCTAAGTATTATGTGGACTCCGTTAAAAACTAACCTAAACATTGGCATTGACTTCGTATAATATTATGTAACAGAAATCAACGTCAAGGTTGTCCTATCGAAGGGGTTTACTCTGAAACAGCGAGGAACAGTTCGTATTAGGCGAAATCTTAAAGCTAAAACAAGTATAAGCGGTTACAATATTCGAGCGTATGTGTACTTGAGCTCACCTATCATAACAGATTTTAATCAGTTTCTTTCAGTCATAACATAGGAACAGAGTTAGTGCTTGTGGTTTTGACTGTCTAAGAGTAAGAGGAAATATCTATGTGTTGTTTGTGGATATTGAGACATTATTATAAAATAATTTTGTTTGATGTTGCTAGGATAATCTTGATTGTAGAGTTGAGTATTGATGGATTATTTTAAAACATTTTTCTTTCAACAAATTAGGAAATCTTGCATGTGGAGTGGAATATTGATGGTATATTTTATAATATTGATCTTGATCCTTTTAAAAGAGTGTTCTGAGTATAGTTTCTGTAGATATTTTTATTTTTCTTGCTGTTCTAAGTGCATCTTGTTTGTGGAGTTGAATGTTGATAGCTTATTTTAGAATATTATTTTTGTGTTTCTAAGTTAGAGATATGAGTCTAGTTTGTTTAGATTTTTTAAACCTAATTTTCTTGACCCTCCCAGGAGAGACTGCTGAGGCAAATATCTATAGATTTTTTTAATATTCTCCTGTTGTTCCTAGGAGGAAATTCTGTTTCAGGCAAACATACATTTCTATTTGAGAGCTTTTTTTGAGGTTAGATATTCTTAGCATGCACAGATTGTACTTAAAATTGGAATATAAATAGTTTGATATAATAATTAATTAAATGATTTCGTGGAAAGTGTTTCAGCAGATATCCTAGTTCATCATGCTTTTTATGAGCTATGAAACTGTGTGTTTCAGTTAGAGTGTATAACTGTTGACATTGAGATAGCGTTATATGAGTAAATTAGTAAGATAAATGAAAACAGAACTTTCTCAAACGCTAACGATTAAAGGTGATATTAAAAATGATTGAAATCATCGCCACGAGTGTGAATTAAAGCGTTAAAAAGGCAAACTAGCTCGCAAACAAAATTAGAACCTGGTATTAACTGGTTATTAAGTTTTGTTTTTATTTCTGGTTTTTAAAAGAATCGATAAGCTATTTTGCAAATAACGGACAGAAAATGCTTGCGTAGAGGATATTATATGTAATTTTGCAAATATTTCTTTTATAGTTTTTTTATTATTTATTTATTTATTTCTTATTTGTAAAATAATAATAAAATTATTATTATACATGAAACATAAGGAGCACTAGCTACAGAGGCTTTCAGCTCAAGTTTTTTTTATATCGCTCATAATATTTATTCCTCTTTCCAGCTCATTTGACGAACCACAATTTGTTTGAAAAAATTTGGCAACTCTACAAAAGTAAGCGTTTATTCAATAAATAAATGCGCGAGTGTTTTAATAAAGTCAGCAACCCCAACAACATTTGATACGCGCTATTTACCTTACGCCAGAAAATATGCATGAATAAATCAGGTCAGTGCATTAAGTTAATAAAAAAAGCAACTCATTTCAGCGATTTGCATTGGAAAACATATACAAGCGTACTATTTATAGAAATATACAAACTTTTATGTAAATATTTGCTTACAAATGCATATGTATGCATGTACATTGATGCAATCACTATCTATATTTACCAACATGAACAACGGTTGACTAAGTACATATGTTCATAAAAGCATTAATATTAAGCTGACAGCCATCAATAACCTTTTCACTTTGAGCGATGAGATTATTTTTGGAAAAAGTGGCTTAAAATCTGCGCATAGCGGTGAGTTTTTTGAAATTAATGTAAATAGTTGGCATATAAATGTTGCCAGCAAAAGGCACCAAAAGCCTTTAAAGCTTATTGGAAGCACTAAATGTTTACGTTTGCTTTACAACTTATTAAAAAATTGAACAAGTATCAATATTGCGAAAGTGCTGGGTATTTGAAAGCGGAGAGATTACTTTCAGAGCTGCCAGTTGATATTTTTTATGAAACAGTTTGAATAGTAAATTTCAACGCATTTTTAAATTTCAATTTAAAAAATTATGAGATAAAGAAACACTACTGTGAAAATATTTGTTGAGAAGGGTTGCCACCTAGTTTCAATTAATTTTATAATTAAACGTTTTATTGGTGTTGCCACAGAAAATATAATTTCGATTATTTTCACTCTTCTTATTGCATGCATTGCATAAAACGCAGTCATCGAAGTTTCACTTTAATGAAGCCTACTTCTTCGCACTAATTTGCCTCTCGTTTAAGTTGGAAAATATTTTTCAATTAAAACTTTTTATTATTTATATTGAAATACATGAATTTAAACTTCACATCAAGAATCCAATCAATCATTCTTCTGCAAATAACGGACTAAAAAGTAATTATTTTGCAAAAGTATTCGTTTTTGTGCCACACAGCCAGCCTTTCCGCAATGCTACGCTGCTAAGGTTAGGCAACGCTTAAATGAGCAACGTAATTAAAATGATTGTGCGCAATAAAAGCGTGTCTAAAATGTCGACATTACAAAGCAAAATTGATATCGGCAAAAAAATAAAAGGAAAAATAGAATTGCGCCTAAAAGTATATTAATAATGAGGCTGCGTATGGAAGCTGGAACGAATGTAGGATAACTGAAGTTTTGCGCACAAAAACGTGAGTTCACCAAAGAGCATAAATACATTTCCACGGATATTAATCAGGGAAGAGAATTTTTCGACGCCCCAAAAGGACAAAGTTCGTAAAAATTTAATAAAATAAAAGAAAATATTTTATTATATATAAGTTCATAGTATATGAACTACGTTGTTGGGTTTCTTCATCTTATAATTTTTTTTATTTCAAAAATTTAAAATTCAACATTTAACCAAACTTTTTCTCAATCGCCAAGTTTTGGAACAGCTGTCAGCGTTTTAACTAAAAAATTTAAATAATATTTTTTAAATTAAAATTTTAAAACAGGTGGCAATGTTGTTACTTAAAAGTTGAAATTATGAGTTTTTATTCATTTATTCATAACAAGCAATTAAAACGTGAAAATGTTCGTCAGAACCTCCCTAGTATACTCAAACAAATGTATACGTTTATACAACCGATTTTTCACGCTCTCTACTTACACATATTTAAACATGAAAAAAGTCTGCTTTTAATTAAGATTTGGCGCCTAAAATGCTGCGTATTCATGACTTTAGCAGAAGCATTCGCTACGTTTGATTTCTGCTCGCCCGCAGGCTGGTAATTAATGCGCGCCAACTGAGATTTATCGCAAATATAGCATCTTAATGACTTTTGCGTGTGTGTATGCGTGTGCGTGTCTAAGCGGAAACATACATCCATACATATACATACGTATATTAAAGTGACTTACATATTTTCATGATTTTAAAATCAGATATGCCAAATGCCATGCATTTGCAGCTTTCGTTTGTGCGCGCAGTGGCGCATAACGCCGCAAAGTATGCAATTATTTGCAAAAGCTACCAAATTCACGAAATTAATGCTGCCAAGTGAACAAAGCGTTCACTGCTGTTTGTGCGATTTTGTGTTTGTATCAGGTAGCAAACAAATAAATATTAATTACTGAGATGTAAATGTCAGTAAATTAATAAACACGCTATTATATTAGCATTGAACGCCTCAAGCTATGCTACGCTTAAATAAACGTGCTTGTATTTTGCAATTGCTGTTATTAATGCTGACGAAAAATATTTGACTTGCTTTAAATAAGGTTGTTTTTGCTGATTTTGAGTGCCAAGCGGCGTTTATTATAATTATGGATTTAGCAGAGTTTAATTAACAATCGCCTTTTACATTGGTTTGAAGCTTTTAGTGAAGTTAATAATAGTAATGTTTCAATAAAATTTAATATTTTCAATTAAAATTTATTAAGAGTATAAGGTGACTCAAACTGAAATGAATATTTAATAATCAATTCATTCGCTTTATAACATAATAAAGGTTTATCCAAGAAGAGGTACTTTTTTCAATAATCTTTTTTCGACAGATTATGCGTAAGTTGTGTCAAGCTGCTTTGTTCATCGTATGATCAACATAATCGGCCTGTTGAGCATACTATTCGGAACACTATCACCCATCATGAGACACAGCATTTATTATTGGATAATATTCGACCGATAGCCCAGGTCCAGCACGCAGAGAAGAAAATATATCAGCCGTAGCGGAGAGTGTACACGAAGACCGTGGAGAGCTCATTCGCATTTTGCGATCGAAATCTTAAATCGAAAGCGTACAAAATACAGTTTGAGCAAGAACTGAGGTCGCTCGATATTCCCACGGCCCATCGCTTCGCTCTATGGCCTATGGCCAAATTTTGTACAGGAGAATAATTGCCACATTTGGGACGAAGAGCATCCTGAAGAGTTTCAAGAGCTTCCATTTAATCCAGCAAAAGCAACGGTTTAATGTGTTTTGTTGGCCGGTGAAATCATTGGTCCATATTTCTTCAAAAATCATGCCGGTGAGAAAGTAGCCGTCAATGGCGACCGTTATCGTCCCATGACAATCCCGCATCAATTCAGGCCTTAGGGCAAAACTACAGCAAGTCAATCTCCTGTTACCAGTCGAAATGCTCGAACGAGTCATCGAAAATTGGACTAAAAGGATGGACCTTCTAAGACGTAGCCGCGGACAACATTTGAAAGAGATAATATTTAAATAATAAATGCAAAGAATATCGTTTCGAATGAAAATAAACACTTCCCATTAGATATGAAATTTCTGTTTTATTTTTTAAGTAGGGCACCTGGAAACTTATATAATATATGCAGAAGTTCATACTTAATATTTGTTAATTTTCATTTATTTCACTTCATTTTGTAAAAACTCGAATTTTGCAATAAAAAATATTTTAAAGGTGAAAAAACTAAGAAATGTTGAAAATAAACACGACTGAAGATAAGAATTAAACAAGCTATCAAAAAATTTGCAACTTTTCTATAAAGGTTTTTTTTCTTCAAAATAGCTCAATTTGTCGCCAGATCCAATTCCATTAGCAAGATAATCGAATGCATCAAAAAATCACAGAATTGTAAAAACTCTCCACTCAGAAGCCAATGTCACTCATTTCGCATTCCATTTGGCCAGTCCTACTAATTTAGCTCAATTATGCACACACGCCTTTGCATAGGCAACAGTGGCTGATTTAGTAATTACTATTTGGTCTATTTCCAGGGGCAACCAAATAAGCAATCAATACCACTCAATACATTTGACTGTGCGGGAGTGTGCGTTGCGTGTAAAAAGTGCGGTTGATTGTGCAACTTTGTGGCATAAATCAAATGAGGCTGTGAGAATTGCAATTATAAATGCAGCCAAGCATATGAATGCGTCCAAAGTTATGCTACCATCAGCTAGTATGTGTACATTTTTAATTTAACGCATTAATGCTTACGCAGAATAGCCGAGCTGACAGACGGACAGTTCGACAGCAGCAAGAACAGCAGCGCTTCTACTTGTACATGCGAGTCTTCGACGCAGAAGGTAAAATTAATTATACTTAAATGCACCTAAAGGTATGCTATGTGTATTGCAAGAGTGCATTGAGTGCACTTTGTTTATTGTGCGGGCGTGAGTGTGTGTATGTGTATACGTTGGTATTGATGTGGCCAGCTTGCTGAATTGACAAAGGCTGGGTCGAAGCTTAACTCCCCTCAAAACGGCGCTGGTAGAGCAGCAGCGTGGTGTGTTGACTGCGGAGAGTCTGCCGGGTGCGTGTTTGTTGTTGTTACCACAGTGGCTTTATTTGATTCCTGTTTTGTTTTTGCTGTAGCAATTGCAGTTTGTCGATTTGAGTTTCGGCATTTTTTCGTGCCAACAATGGCAACAAAACGGCAACACAGTGACTATGTCTGTGGCTGTGGCTGTGGCAGGCAGTCAGTGAGCCAGTCAGTCAGCCAGCTTGGCAGTGCGTTAGTCCGTCAGACCTGCTGAGGCTTCATCGAAATGCACAGCTGCTGTTGGTTTTCGCAATTGCCGTTGCAACCGCAAGTAAGTAACAGCCAACAGCAAATGCAACAACAACAACAACAAACACAACAAGTGAGGCACTTGTAGCAATATCAACTACCAAATCGACAACACAAATAAACCAATGGCTTCAGTGGCACACTGCGTTAACGCTACATTTCCCCAGCACAGTCTCGTAGTTTTTCATGCATTTTGCCCCTATATGCACTGCTGCCATTATTGTTGTCGTTGGCCGGTTAGTCATTCAACCAATCATACAGTCGCTCTGTAAGTCAGTCAGCGCGTCAGTCGACCATTCCCGTGGCCAATGCAGGCGCACATATGTTCGCCGCCATGCTTGGACCAGAGTCAGCGCTTGCAATAGCAGCTGTGGTTGTGTTGATGGCGGTGGTAACTGCTGTTGTTGCTGTTGTATGGCATCTAAAATGCTCTTGTGCAGAAAATTGAAAAATGTTTTCGACTAAACGCAGTGAAGCTGAAGTTGAAGCTGTTCTTTGGTCGCAGCGTTCGTGGTGAGTGAAGATAAAAAGCAACAACAACAAAAGGTTAACAACAACAAGCTGTACTAAGCTGCAGAGGTAAGGAATGAATAAACTGTTTATTTGAAGTTGTTATAGATATCTTGTAGGGTGAGATATTCTGAAAACAGAAGAGCTTTTTTTCGGAGAGTAGATATTAGTGGACCAAATAGTGTTCGAGAAGACAATATTAGTTAAATATTATAATTACTATTTAAATATTGTAATTACGTCTGTGATGAAATGGGATTCGCGTAAATATAGAGATCGCTCCCCTTCAATAGGGAGAGACACGCGCAATTGCATATATACAATTCGAAAGCTCGACATATTCTTTTTCAGCGGAGTAAGTGTATCAACGCAAGCCTTCAAACTCCCTTTCCGAGTCAAAGTGTATTAAACTTTTAATGAGACTGCAAAGAAATTACCAGAATATTTCAAAGCTTTTAAGAGGTATCTCTTTTCACATTTAGAAATCAAACTTTCCTAGAGAGCTTTTAGAAAGTAATAGCACTTCCCTGGGAGTTTTTATACTGGTCCGAAAAATGTCCTTAGATTATGTCTCATTTATTACAAAGAACTTGCAAGCAATATAGCAGAGCTTTTTGAGAGCTTTTATGCATCTAATTTAACATTTCGGAAACAAAACTTTCTTCAAGAGCTTTTAGAAAGCAATACTAAATACCTGATCGCTTTTATATTGTCCCGTAACATTCTCTTCTGATATATGGAGGGAAATTTGGCGTCTTCAGCAATAAGAAGTAGAATTTTCGAAAACTTTTGAATTTTGCTGTTTTTTCTTGATCCGTATCATAATGTTCAAACATTAATTTAGAGCTTCGAAGTTCGAAATCGAGATAGGCTTTGATGTTACCATTCGAAATCACCCGAAAGTATACTTCAAAATGCAAAACGTCGTTTCCCTTAATATTTTTTTTCGTATCTGACGGAGGAGGTGGGGATATATATATATTCTCCGAAAAGTATACATAACATTTTTACTGTTTTTAGTTTTCATGAGAAAGCAGCTTTAATGATTATATATAAATATAAAGCAGAAATTATTATTATTTGTTAAATTATATTCTTAGTGCCTTTATTACATATTTTATTGGAATTCATATTACTCGCATTTTTGGTGATGGTATAACTAATATCATAAAAGTATACCTCAAAAGGGAAAGCAGAAACTTTTTTTTAAGTTATGAAGCTTGCGTATCACAAATATGAAAATATAAAGAATTATTGGAGTATATTCACCAAATACCCCAAATGTCTTACTGTTTTTATTTTTCATGTGAAAGTGTCTTTAGGAATTGAATAAAAAGCAGAATATAATTTTCAAATGTCACCAGATTCCAAAATAGTACAATTAAAAACTTGCCTAAAAATTTGTGAAACAGAATATTTTTCAGGACTGGTATACTCTCCTAAAAGTATGCTTCTAAAAATACTACACATGTTACCAGAAACCACAAAACTTGGTAAAAATTTATATATCAGAATGTTACACGTTAATAGTATATTGTCCTAAAAGTATACTTCATAAATACATTAATAGTGTATTCTCCTAAAACTATACTTCAAAAGGGAAAATAGTATATTCTCTTAAAAGTGTGCTTCAAAATCGAAAAAATAACTTTTGGTTGGACAACATGCCAGCGGTTTGGGTTTACAATCTTCCAGTTATAATATGAAGCAATTATTTCTATTGACTTATATTTTCTAGAGTAACATTTTTTGATAGTGATGACTTTTTGATAGTGATGAGATCCCGCAGTCTTTGGGGTATCTAGGCTATTTTACTATTGATCAATCGTCTAAAAGTATGCACTAAATGAAAAGACACACTTTTCATTCCATATACTACGAACTTGATTAGAAAGTTATCGTCTCAAAGTAGAAATACGCTTCAAAAGCATGCTAACCCACAAAGAAAACTTATTGTAAATAGAAAGAAAATATCGACTATTTGAATTGAGGCCTATGGTGGCCTCTTTCACAATTTTTTAGCAACTGTATTACTAAGACTTAGTCTCAACTTAATTCACTTAAAACTTTTCAACTAAGGCTTCAGATGTCGGTTGAAGCGCCACACAACGAAATCACTTAATTTTTTCTCCAACCTTCAATGACTGTATTTATTTTCGTAGTTTTCATTAACAAAAGTCTAACGGGGTTTCGCAATCTTTTAATGCAGTGTAATTTCAACAGCTTTGCTCACTGTTAGCTAGCCGCTGTTGCAACATGCTGCATGTGAGATCAGCACAGTTTGTGTGTGTGTCTACTTATTCGACTGCTTAGCTACAGCATTGACGGTAATGCCACTTTTGTGCTGAGCAAACTTGTATTGGCGTTTAGTTGAGTGTGTGCAGAGTGAAATTGCAATGTTGTGCATCAGCCGTTTCGGCCGCACCCCCAACAAAATGAAAAGGCTAAATAAATTGGTGGAATGTGCGCGGTTTGCAATTTTCAAAATTCACCCATATTCGCCGCCGCGCTTATGTGTTAGCTATGTAGACGCGCTACTATCATTTGCGCGCGCTGGTCAAGCTTTTTCAAGCACTCTTGTCGGTTGCAAGTTGATTTTTGTTGGGAGTTTATTTGCCGAAATTGTTCAATAAAAGTTAATTGTGTGTTTTAATGCCGAAACAAGAATGAAAAATGCTTGAAATTGTGCTTAGTGTGCGCATATGTAGCATAGTTTCGGACGCATTTGCTTGGTTCGAACGCGAATTTGTAATTTGTAGTCTGCTATTAGGCGAATTTTCGTTTTATTTTTTTGATTTTGCATTATTGCTGTGCTTTGGTTGTGAATTCAACAGAGTTCAGCGCAAATTAAATTATGGCTGTTGTTACTAAATGGGCGCCTAATATATGGCTGGGTCTGTAATGCGCTGTTCTAAGCACTTTTGGTTGGAAATATTTCGGCAATCGTGTATTCAGGTCGGTGCAGCTCAGTTGGGAGCGCTGAACTAAATCCGCACTAAATCAGATTTATGACGGAAAACGTGGCAATGTGTGCGTGAAGTTGGTTGGTGAGCAACTTTGTTTGTAACGTTATTGAATTTTTAACTGTAGAAACATTTGTACGGCTTTACATTTGCACACATACTTATGCAAAAGCGAAAATTAGACAATATTAGATTAGCAAGTTATGCTTTAGCAACATTAAATTTTAAACTGATTTTAAACGTTAATAAAATTTAAGGTAATTTTTTTTGGAGAAGTGTTGCCAGCTGTCAATTGCAGAATGAATAGGTTGAAAAACAAAACAATCGGCAAGGTACAAAAATCATTAAACCCAAGAAATTTTATGCACTCTATTGAATTTATTTTGTGAGCAGTGTTGCCACCTGTTTAAAACCTTAATTAACAAGCAAAATTTAGCAAAGTAAGATGAAGATAACAAATGGAGAAGAATTATTTTTCATAAGATTCGCCTTTTAAAAAGTGTATCAAGCTGATGACGCCTGAGAATATATTTTGGAAGGCTTACCACTTACGTTTTTGTTAAACTTAAATTTGAGAAGGTTTGCCACACATTTTTTGTTCAGCTGAATTGATAAAATTAAACTACGAAAAATCTATGAAACTATAGGTGTTAGAAAATTTTATTAGTGTTGCCAGCTGTTTTTCGTTATCAATTAGACTGACTAAATTAATACAATACTACAATATGTGCATATTTATATGCAGCTGATGAACTTTAAGAAAGCTTAAAGTAAAATAAAATGAAACGTTATCACCTACTGTTTTGTTTGTCATAAATTTGGGAATAGTTGGCACACATTTTTTGTACAATAGAATTATTAAAATTAATAAACTTTGAAACTGTATGGTTTAAAAAAAATTGCGTACAAAATAGTTTTCTTTAATGCAGCCACCTGTTTCTTGTCGTCAAATATATTGATGAAAGTTTAAAATAAAATTTTTTGGAGCGCTGCCACATGTTTTTGGTTCAAATTAATTGATAATATATTCCTAATAATATATTATTAGTATTCAATTGAAGATATTTGAGTTAGCTTACAGTTAAAATAATTTTAGACCCGCTCTGGCACCTCCTTTTTATAAAATTAATTAAATGAAAATTAAAATATTTACTTTATGGAATTTGGCCGAAATAAATTTAAGAAAAATTGCTCGCTGAACTTTTTTTGTAGAAACGTCGCTATCTATTTAAAACATTTCGTAAAAATTTGTGAGCGAAATTTGAAATTTAAAATAATTGACACTGAATGTATGTTATTTTATACACTATTTTTACTGCTTATATTAAATAAGTGTGTAAATATTTAATTTCATTACAAATACAGATGCTGTGTGTATTTTTAATAATTCAGTATCTAAATAATACAATTTAACAAATACTGTTTGTATTCAAATTAGCTGCAATTTAAATTGCCAGTATTTCGGCAATTTCAATTTCCCGAAAAATACACGCTTGAAAAAGCAAAGCGCATGAAGTAAGCTTCTAAGCATGCTGAGCTACGAACAATTCGGTAAATTTAGGCAATTTGCATATTTTAATTGCAATTTTTCTACAAATACGTTTATTCCAGCTTTGTAGTTACATAATTGCATTAAGTGCGAAATTATGCCATTACATAATAATCGAATTTTGGCAAGCAGCCAGTGAGATGTTATTTGTTGTAAGCTTTTAAAGAGTGCATTGAATTGCACATTTTCGCATTTGAACCATTTGCATTTGTTTGAACGCAAACAGTTATTTATCATAACGGTTGCATATATAGCAATATTTTCAGCTAATTCATCGCACTAAATTAAACAAAATTAAATTAAAACTAATTATATTGAATAATATGAGCTCTTTATTGAGCATAATAACCGCGTAAGGCATTTTTAAAGTGTCTAAATTTTATGGCATAAATAGTTTTCCGAAAATGAAAGTATTGCCAAAATAAATATTATACATATCGTTACCGAAAATGCAAAATAACGTAACAACATTTTCGAAAATTCACAGTGGGGTGAATGAAACACGAAATAAAATGGAACAAGAGTGAAAAAAATTTTAGTATTGGTTAAAACTGGTTTATATTTGAGCACAGAACCTGAAAACATATATAATATTATGTATGTATTTTGGAGTAGTGAATCGTAATCAATAAGATACTCAGTTTCGATTGTTTTGATGATACGTTATTTTGCATTTTAGGTGACGATATACAATATATGTTTGGATGATGTATAAATCAAACTTTTTCAAAAATGTCAAAAAATACTCTTAAAATTACAGAGAGAGAGTGGAAGAGAGTTACACAAGCTAGAATTGGTTTCGTTGTTGTTATGAACGCACAATTCTCCGGGTGACAGTCAACGCTTTTACCAACAGCAGAAAGCGATTACACAACCTCAACTTTGTTGCAAACACACTCCTTTTTCTTGGTCCCTTGATATTAACTGCGAATACTAAGCAAGCTTGAGTGAGTTACAATTAGCCGTTCTTGCAACGGATGTTTTAATGTAACCGAAAGGGTACCGCGATTTTTATCTCCTCAAGGTCTGTACAACCTGTATTCCATGCCACCAAGTACACTTCAAAATTACTTGGAAAATATTTTGTACCGCAAAGTTGCCTTTAGGAAAGTTTCACAATGTGTTGAAAATAGAAATTTACAAACCGAGCTTTGGTGAGAAGGTTGAAGAAGTTCTACAAAGCGAGGTTGATAAGTGTGAGAATATATTCACAGACCAAAACCGTGAATAACCAAAAATCATAGAGCCCTAATTTAAACCAACGTTATGGTGTACTTATATAAGAAGATTTAATTTAAAATATTTTAGAAGCTTCTGATTTGAAGGACAAAGCTGGAATTGCATCAAACAAATTCCCAGGTTTATTAAAATGGTTTTAGTTTCAATAGACGACAGCAAAATATCCAGTAATAAATAGTTTAAGCATAACAAAGCGGGACACAATTGGCATAGCTTGGGTATTCGACATCGTTATTTGGTTTGTGGAATACGAATCAGTTGTCTGTGTACAAACCTAAATTTGATTTTGTCAGAATCTTAGTTAAATTTTAGATTCCTTCTAAACGCTAAATCAAGAAATTGAAAGCAAATATCTGTCATCTGCAACTAGATGTGCTATTAGAGTTCTAATTTGACAGAAAATTTCGAAAAGAGGCTTGGTTATGTTATAAGACTTTAGCCAGTAGTCTATTAGGGAACATCTTTTGGGTGATATTTTGAGCCAAATCTCCATGCAGTTGGAAGAAGAACACTTCCTCCTCGAATGTTAGTCTTTTACCAGAACAATGCAAAAAACCCTCAGATCAGACAAAGGGGAAACATAAATAAAACACTTAAGACGATTTCTGTTAGGTTAATTTTTGCCGATAGCTTATTGCTTATACTAAAGGATCTAACATAACTTAACCTTCTTTGAACTGAGAGAGAAGAGAAACGTACAGATTGGAACCACCGAATAAATTCTAGGTAAGCTGTTGAATAAATGCAACTTCAGCATTTCCGATCTGAATTGAAAAATAAAGCATAAAACATTAACATTGGAATACCTCTTCCTTTTTCAGATCATATTTAGATTCTTAACAACTCAGTTCACGCTACTTAAGCTGATGAAAGTTGGGCATTCATTAACTTTAAGACTGACTTTGCGGGAAGAAGGAATGAAAGTCAGAGCGAGCATGACTATTAGTAGGCCCAAAATAATTTTTGTCCTCTGTTTATAACTTCCCGTATTTAGTTTCTATTTTACTCTCTGGCTGATTTAACCTGATGTCATATTTGATTATGGTTTATTTACATTTTCTGTATTCCCAATCTTCTATAATCAGGAAAAAGAGCGACAGTAAACCCGTCACC
This sequence comes from Bactrocera latifrons, assembly GCF_001853355.1. Lineage (NCBI taxonomy): Eukaryota > Metazoa > Arthropoda > Insecta > Diptera > Tephritidae > Bactrocera > Bactrocera latifrons. Next base: position 3,512,575 of record NW_017537045.1, on the reverse strand, counting down.
TCACATTTCACATTTGGGAAAGAATAATGGTACGGAAATGATGAGAATCAGTTTTTTTTGGCTCTGTATTTGTTTTGTAATTTAATATTTAGGTAAGGTTACATAGACGACTTTTGGTCCTTTGCGATACCAGATGGAGTTCAGTTACTAGTTCCTTTAGGATGCTTACGCTTGACGTGAATTTCAACAGATTCTGTGGCCTCTCTATCCTCCAGTGTATCATACTGAGAGAACCTCAGATGATTACAACGTAGTCTTGCCAGTAAGGGACAAGTGCACAAGAGATGCTCGATTGTTTCCTGCAGTCTCCTCAATCTTTCAGTCCCATACTGTTTGCGTGTGTGTAAGTACTGAGCGACACGTTTACATTATAGACTTTAGAAGTTTTTTAGACTTTTTAGGTATAATATTTCTTTACGGTTGCAAATGCGCAAATCTTACTCTTTCTTTTGATACTCTTTACTCATTGTATTATGTTTACATAAAAATTATGTTGGTACATATATGTTATAAATGGTAAATATTTCCTAAAAACTTTGTCTCTCATTTTATAAATAATGTATAATGTGGCTTAATGCTAATAAAAGCATAAGTTAAGTTATATTTTTTGCTTTTGTAGTTTCATCTTTTTGGCTGACTAAATTCAAGCAAGTATTTTTTGTTTGTAAAAATTAAATATTTAGAATTTTTCAAAATATTTTTTGTTAGCCTTATAGTTATAATATATATTATATTATCTTAAACATAGAGATTGAGTTAGATATAAACTAAAATGCAATGCACAACAAAGCAAATGTAAGCATAAAAATTAAGAAATGAAATTTTAGTTATTTTAATGCAAATTTTGGCAAACATTTCATATAAAATTTTCACTTAATAAATAAATGCTTAAATGCATATAAGTCAAATTACTTATGTTGCTTAGAAATGTTTGACATTCGCATATGTAGTGTTAGTAAACTAATTCCACTGTGAATGTATTCGCCAAGGAGATTATCGCATAACTGTTGTAAGTGAATTGGAAATGAATTTGGCGAGCATGAATGAAAGACGAGACACAAATGGCGCGTGATTGCGGTGAGCAGGAGCGAGTAGTACTTGTATGGCTAAATACGCACTTACGGGATTATAATTAATTATTGTTTTACTTGGAATGTACTTAATAATATAGTGAAATGTGTAAAGATATTAATGTTGGGTGGAATTGAGTTTGAAGAAGTTAAGTTTGCTCAAATTATTATGGAATGCTTAGTCAAATGGAAAATGTAAATAATAGTAAAATTTTGGCACTAAAGCTGTTAGAAAAAATGTCTGGTAATTCATTTTTTAAATACTGTTAATCATAGGAAGTACCTACATGAAATGAAAGCACATAAATTTTATGTTTGTTTATGATAGATCGTTTTTAATAGACTGAAATATTATTTTAAAAAATAACGTGAAATAAAAAAATTACTTTTGCAAGAAGTTGGTAGGATAACAGTAGTTCAAACTACATGAAAAATTATGCTTAATATATAAAGGTTTGTCTTAAAAATGCATAAAAAACATATAAAACAAAAATCAACAATAATATAACGATACATTTTAGTTTGTAGCTAAAAATAAACATAAAGAGAATGTCACGTGCAAAGCTAACGAGCTAATCGTTACTAAAAATGCAACACAGCGTTGCTTTTAAATTACGCTAGAAACTACAGTTATATTTGTTTTAGTTACACTGGCGCTTTTAACGCATATATGCTTGTTATTCTTGCCTTTGTCGCTAGTCTATAACATTAATGAAGTCGTAAACTGTCTACAACGATAATTAGCTAAATTGGATATATTGGATACATTTTTCGCAACATGTCATGTTAATGGCGTGCAAGCCAACAGAGTCGTATTAGTGGTTTTTGTGCGCGCTAAGAAAATGGAATTAGGGGCATGCCTCAGGTGACGGGTGCCGCTAAATATGGAAAACTACTTCATTTTATTTCGCAAAAGTTGAGTTTGCTTATCGTTGAGTGAGAATTAAGGTATGAAACTAAGTTGCTTGCTTCAAGAGGTGATACTGTAACAATAACAAAAAGAACTAAACATGACTCATACGTTTTAGGCACACAAACGTTAGCGTAAGGCGCACAATTTGCGGAGCGAAAGAGATAGTGAGTGTTGTACACTTACACAGCGGGTAATCTACGTCCTTTGGAATCATACAGTGGATAATAGTATTTGTTCCTAAATTTATAAAAAGATTGTAATAAGAGAATAAATAAATTAATAGCGCAAATTAAATATACAGAAATATATATCAGTATATATATTTTTTTAATATACTATAAATAAAATGTGTGCTTATTTTGTATGCCTGTAAAAGTTTTTATAAATAATATTTAAGCTTAAATGGTTTTTTATAAAAAGCGGGTACTTTATATTGGAGTAATGAAAAAAATTTTGGTTTAGTAAAAAGCGGTAAGAAAATAAACCAGTAGCTGTTGGAAGATTTGGAAAAAGTTTTAATAGTATGAGTAGATATGCGATACTTATAATAGCCTAAAGATATTTTTTTATTAATGCGGACAATATTTTATTAAAAAAAAATATTTATTTAATGTTTTTTAATGTTATTAATTAAATAATCGTTAAAAAAATTCAAAATTGTGGGGGTTTTTCAGAATACTAGGGTAACAAATAAGTTATCAGCTTGGTCGAAAAGTTGAATATTTTTGTAGAATAATGTTCTTATTTCAAAAACTATTACGGGTATTAACGCTAAATATACGGGAAATTTTTTTTTAATACTAGGGTAACAAATAAGTTATCAGCTTGGTGGAGAAGATGAAATTCTCCTAGATAAATTGCTATTTATAAAATAGTTATAAGTTTCGAAATAATATTTTTTGTAGAGTACAAGGGTAGCAAAGAAGTTCTCGGCTTGATGGAAAAGTTGAATATTCTCCTAGAATAATGTTCTTCTTTATAAAATAGTCAAAAATTCACTAAATAATATTTTTTTTAGTATACAAGGGTAGCAAAAAAGTTCTCGGCTTGGTGAAAAAGTTGAATATTCTGGTAGAATAATATTCTTACTTGTACAATCTCCAACTTGGCACGAAATAATTGTTTGCAGGATACTAGGGTAGCCAATAAGTTATGAGTTAGGTGAAAATGTTTAATATTCCGGTAGAATATTATTGATAATTTAAATTACTCCATTTTTTCGGGTTTAATATAATAATTTGTGGATAATAATGAGGCGCCTTTTAAGTATCATCTTAAGACCAAAACTATACGGATATCTCAGTAAAACCTCAAATACATACAAGTTACAAGCTGAATATTTGCACCTAAAGTATGCCTTGAAATAATTGAATTTTGTTTTTGGAAAAAGAGTTATAATACTTACATATATGTATACTTATATCTAGAACAATTATTAGATCACTAGTTAATTACTTTTTAGTTTTTWTTTTACAATATTTACAGGTCATAATTAAGTGATAGTTACATAAGTGAAATATTTAAAGGGCTTTTTGTAATGAATTTTATATCCTACACTAGTACACATTTTTTAAAATATTTCATTGAAAATATTTTTTTACAATATACAGAAATAATTTTATAAAATACGGAAAATTATTATTAAATTTGTGTTGTACTTACGGTTTCGGCAGTATAGTATTGTTCAAATTGTCCTTCCATTGCAGATCGGATACCAAATTCGGATCGGGCACTATGGGTTTGCAGGTTAAAATCAGTGATTTGCCAACTGGTTTGCGTTGCACGCCTTGCATGGGGAAAATCTCTAATTTTGGTTCGATTTCAGCTAGTGTGAGATCTGAAATTGAAAGTGAGTAGAAAATTAGTACAGGGTTTGCTTGTTTTCGATGTAAAAAAATTCAAAAACACAGTTTTTAAAAAAAATAAAATATGTTCCAAATAATTTTTAAAACTTTTTATTGTTATTTCTTTATTTTCCCATATGCAATGAAATATGCATACCCATCAGGTTGCAGTCAATAACTTTCAGCCACATGCATTATTATTTATTGCACCATTTCATGGCATCACGATTATCACTCACATGAAAACCACTTATTCGACCCATCAATTCACACATCGCGTTATAAAATATTTTTTACTTATTTTATTGTTTTACCACACCACAAACCGACAGCAGCAAGTGCCCTAAGTGACCCCCCATCGCCTGAACATGTGTGCCGCGTTTCCAAAGCTTCGCATGCAGCAGACGAAAAATAATTATTATATATGTATGTCATACATGTATGTATGTAACATAAGTATATTGGTGTATAAATGTGTGTAAATTCCTTGCAGCAGACAGCGCTAGCAAATCGATTGCTTAATCACAATTAAAATTAGGCTGCGCACAGAAGCGCCAAAAGCGCAAACACTGCTGTTATTTGAAACTGTCAGTGTTCAGTGCTTGTGCCGCGTAGAGTCCGCTTAAATGCCAGCAGCTGTCAAAATTGCGTTGAGCCGTGCGAAGTTTGTTCCAAACTATGCTTGTTCCATTTTTGAAATATTATTGAATGCATATTTCTGTGTTTTACACAAAGCTTTTTGAGGTTTCATTTGACTTGTGAAAATGCAAGCACATGTGGTTCAAATATACATATGTACATATGGGCCAACGAATATTTGTACGCCTATTTTCCGCTTTTAACATTCCGGAACATTTTTACGACTGCTGGAATGTTTCAATGAACTTGAATGGCCGCAGTGGAACCCACCCAGCTGTCAGTTTGTGGGTGTTATGGGAAAATCACTTAATAGTGAAGAGAAAAGTAATAAATTTAACTTTTTAACAATTTTATGCATTGCATTTCTATTTACAGTGCGTTACGGTAAAGCTACAGTCAGACATAACTTCAAAATAAGAAATTAAAATGTTTTACTAAATCAGGGTAAAGATGTATGTGTTTGTAGGTATACCATATATAAAAGTTTTTCTCAAATCAGTTAAAATTTTTTTATTTTTATTTTATTTTATAAAAGCTTACATAATAATACAATTATTATACAAACTTAAGAAAATACGCAGCACTCAGTTAAAAATTATTTCTTTCTAAAATATGTAAAAATTTTCCTAGATTTTTAGTTGGCAACAATACACTAAAAGGTTTTTTGTCAGCATAATTACAAAATATAAATAAAACGGAAAAATTAGGAAATATTTGGTATTAGATACGTTCATATTTCACAACCATACTTTTGTACCCTTTTTAAATGCCACTAACAATAAATTTTTGCATAATCATAAAAATTAATTTATTAAAAAAAAGAAATACTGTTTAAAACTAACAAATTTACTTATTGAAAATAACTTTTTTAACGAAATCTTTAAGTAAAAATAAAAAATTTCATATATTAGTTTAAACCAGAAATTTTTATCGATAACTATAATATTAATCGATTTTTATACTTTTTATCAAAAATATTTTTATGTGAAATACATACATTGGAAGATTTAAATTTTTGCTTTAAATGAGAAATATTTATCGATAAATATACCATTAATCGATTATGTATGTATTTCTTATCTAAGATATTTCTGATGACATAGTTAGCTCACATAAGAACGTATAAACGATAAATGTTTATCGCTAAACATAATATTAATCTCCCACTCGCACATTAAAATATGTCAAATATTAGTTCAAATGTCGTATTATTACATAATATTAATAGATTTTTCAATCTTTTTTAGCAAACATATTTTTCTATAAAATATTTAATGCAGATTTTTTAAATTTTTTCATTAAACGAAAAATATTTATCGATATATATAATATTAATCGATTAATCGATTTTTTTAATCTAAAATATTTTTATTAAATTTTGAGCTGACTGTTGAAAATATCAAATATATTATATACTATATATAATATATGCTAATGTATCGCAGCTTTTACTGTAACTTTGCATATTTACAAATAATGCTAAAAGCAGAACTTGCGCGCTTAACATGTGTCCATTGTGGCAACAGTCGAACGCCGATGCGTATATGACATATTTGACAGCTGCTTGCGGCTTGACTGCCAAGTTGACGGGCGCAAACGATTCGAATTCATGCGCAACGGTAGTATCTGCATAAATGCTTACACATCCATATATTCATTACTTTTCTGTTTTTCTTTTCCACCATCTGTTTGATACTCGATTCATATTCATCGCCTTATTTTTTTATTTTCCGTTCATAATTGTTTTGATTAATTTTTCAACGCCTTTAATATTTTGTTTACTTTTCACACACTGCATTATTAGCGCTTGAACTCACACCCACACCCACACATACACATACTTACAGTTATTCAATTTACAGTGTTTCAATTTGACGCCCGCTGACGTTGGTTTGACGCACGGCAGCGCTATAGCCTTGCGCGTACTCGTTGCAGCTGTCAGTTGTTGCTGTCAAAATGGCAACAATATGCCAGTGAACGGTGCTAGCTTGCTGCTGGGCATATCATCGTTACATGCTGTAAGGGCGCATTACATAATTAATATTCGTTGGCTAATTGATAACTGTATTTTCGCGAAATGTGAAAGGAATAAAACAGTGGACTGAAATTTATGCTGATCATTTAATAACGTATAACTTAACTTTGCTCAAGCAACGCTGCTAGTATTTAGCCTTTCTTTTATTGTTCAAAGTTGTTTTAAAAATAAATAATATGCGGCGCGCGTTTCGATGATCCGCTGGTACTTATTATCCTTTGCTAAATAATTTATTAGCAATAAACAGTTTTACTTTACGACTAAAGTTTCGCACATAAACTTTGACAGTTTTGCTAAATTATCGTTAGATATTTATAAATTCACTGCAAATGTCATAAACAACAGCTGACGTTTGACAAATGACTTTGCTGTTTGCTTTCTTAGGAATTGAAACTTCCTAAGAAGGAGATGTAAATTTGGAGTTTTCACAAGTAGTACAGCAAAATGTCAAAGTCTCAAATAGTCGGAATGAAATAACTGTGATTTGGGCTGGTTTTTTATTTTTGATATTTAAAATAATGGTCAGGAATTTATACTAGTTGTAATGTTTGTGACATCTTGCAGCCGGCCGATCTGAGGCCATCATTATGCTTATTACACGCCTTATTGGTAAGTACATTAAGCCATATCCAGCAATTCAGAGGACTTGGTAAAACATACTTTTTTTATCTCAGCCGCCCAAGGTGTGTTATGTTAGAGAATTTGAAGCGGTGGAGTATATTCCGTCTCATCCAGCGCATCATCATCTACCGCCATGTTTTGCATTCCGCCGAATCCTCTTTTCAAATTTTCAGAAGGTGGAGTTGACCCCTACAATATTACTAAAAGCGTTTTGTATTGCCCAACATAAGCACTACTCTCACTCGTTCCAGCTGTTGATGGCCAACTCGTCTATCTTTTGGTTTCCTTCTATTTTTATATGACTAGCTATCTGGATGATATTACCTACTGTGAGTCTAATTGTTTGCTTGTTTCCTAATCTAAGGCAGTGGGACTTAGTATTGGAGCCTTAACTGCCACCTGGCTTTCCACCAGAAGGCGTATGGACTTAAAGTACAAGGCATGGAGGTCTGCGAGACTAAATTGTAGCTATTCAGTTTGAAACTGCTTTTTGCGTGTGGATTATTACAGAATAATGTTGCTCCCATACTATTTAATGCTTTGATGAATTGGTGAATATGAAAATTAAGACGGTGGAAATGCCGATCACCGAACCATTGATCTATTCAGTACCACTGGGGAATATAAATGTTGTGTTTAAGTACTCAGGCATCTCCTTTTCTCAGTCGCAGTACTAATTTAGCCCGAGTTCATTAACAAGATCTAGTGTGACACCAGACGGTAAACATTGCCTTATACTTCACATGAATATGTATGTTTTAGTTTGATGTCGAGAATAACCTTAATCCGAGAATAGAATTAACGCTCAGCAAGCTTACCCGTTGCACCTGTTCCTTAACACCTGTTTCTATGTTTTCACACCATATATTAGTTAGAGATGAATGACACTTATCTAGAGCCAATAGAACAGCTTACATATTTGACATTATGTTTACAAATTCAATCCCGCGTATCTGTAAACTATCTGCAGACTCTTATTTGTAATTAGAAATCTATATTTTCATCTAATTTTTAAGTTATCAATGATTTCATTCTCTACGCAAATATTTTCTCCGAAAAAATAGGGAATTTGCCTTATTTGTATGAATTGAGAGATTTATGATTTCAAATTATTGATATAAATATTATGATAATCAAATTATTTTCATCGAAAATTATTATTTTATTTTAAAATTTTGAAATATTTCTCTCAAATTCTGAATGTAACGAATAGAATCTGCTTCAATATGAGCTGGATATATCAGCATCAAAATGAGCTAATCGGAGAGATTGGAGAGAAGATATGGAAAATATTTAAATGTAGTCAGTTTTTGTAACAAAATACTATATAAGAAAGTTTTCGTTTAATAAATATTCAGCGGTGTGAATTCTTAAATGGCACAAATATCTGTTTTATCATCTTTTTGTGAAGCAAGAAGTCTGGGCTATCGTTTTTGGAGCAGTATCGTTGTATATTTCAAGCTATCCACTTGGATTTCTGTCTTGACATGTCATTAATCAAAATAGACACACATACCCAAACTCTTCTGTACAATAATTTATAGACCCAGAGATAGTAAGAAGTCAACTCTACTAGACACATGCGGCGTGGTGCAATAAATCCTCAATCTATATACATATCAAAATTTAATCAAGTGAAATTTACGATACAAAGCAATTGCAACTCTCCAGACAGCTTGTCTAATTTGACATTTAGACGCACGCAAATTGGGCAACACTATTACACCGCTGAGAGTTGTGAGTAAACAATAAAATACAATTTTATTGGCAAGCATTGTGACAGAATAAGCAGCTAGTGGCGGAAATAAACACGAAAAGTATAGAGCAAGAACTTGCTAATAAAAGCCTAAGCAAAAGCGCAGCGCAGCGAGTGGAAAGAACGGCGAAGAGTTGTCTTTGGATTGATAAGCGTTGCTAGAGTGGGGGTAGCATAGTATACACTGTCTAAGAGGACACGTTGCCAGTAGTATGTTGGCGATAAAGTGGGTGGCGCTTATAAAACTATAACACAAATTGTGCATGTGTGCAACATTTTGCGACAATACAATACGTTTTATAGCTGAATGGTAGCACACAAAAAAATCGTCTGGTGTCTCGTTACTTTTGCCTTTGACCTTAATGCAATGCTTGCTACTTTTATTTGCACTTTTCGTTTTTCCAACAGCCAAACCGCTACCGCTGTGGCTAGCTTATTACCACATTATGTCGCCAATCTCATTGTTGTATGCGCTATAAAAACAGTAGTGGCGAGCTTTTCATTGCCGCAAAGGCGCAGTGCAAAATTGAATGCACAGAAAATGCCAAATTCGAATGGCAGACGGAACTGAAAGCAAGCGAAGACAGCAGCATATCTACATAAATAATGCTGGCGCAATGACATTGGTAATGGCGACAAATGCGTTGACAGCATGCTGTCGCCGCGACAACTATGTATGCTGTAAGTTGGGCGCAGACAAAACCATTAACAGCGCGGGCGACTGTCAAAATGCAACACTGCGTCGGGAGAGTGTGCGAAAGTGCATGCAGCGGCGCACCATAAAAGCAAAAACAATGTAAATAAATTTACTTGGCTTAATTAAATGAAATTTTCGTTGCAAATAAAATTGTGCAGAAAAAAAATGAACACAAACACAATGCAGGCATAATGCAACTTTGTATGGTAAATAAATGTTTTTGTTTTGCGCTTTTCGATAAACAGAAAGTAAGGCAGTAGAAAATAAAGCAAGTAGCATGTAAAAGTTTTAAAACGTAAACGTGCAGGGTTGCGCACAAATGTGCGGCAAAAGTTGCGGCGCAGCGAAAGCGCGCGCGCACTGCTCGCCAAACACTATTAAATCACGCCATAAGTAAGCTTTAACGTGCCGCAAAAAAAAACAAAAACAAAAAAGAATTCAGGCACAACAAAGTTGCAAGCGTGCGTGTGTATGCGTAGTCGCATTAATTTCAGCTTTAATAAATTTTACCACAGTGCAAAAAAAAGTTTGGCAGAAAATAGTTAAAAAAATATACATATAACAAGAAATAATGTTAACTTCGGTTGCAATGAAGATATAATACCATTCACAAATAAAAAAAATTTCCATACAAGAATCTTAATTTTGATCGGCTAGTTTGTATGGCAGCTATACGCTGTTGTCTTGGATAATAATTCACTCCAAATTTCGCGATGATATCTTGACAAATAAAAAAGTTTTTTATACAAGAACCTGGCTATGATGGGCCAGTTTTTATGGCAGCTATATGTTAAAGGGGTCTTATCTGAGAAATTTCGACGATTATGGCATTCACTTGGATAATGATCAATACCAAATTTCGTTAAAATGTTTGGTAAAATAGAAAAGTTTTGCAAACAAAGACATGATTATGATAATTCAGTTTGTGTGACAGCTCTAAGCTATTCCGACAAATGCGCAATTTCTTAGAGAGAAAAGGACATATACGGCTAAATTGATTTAGCTCGTCATGCTGATCATTTATATATTTTTTTATAGTGTCTATCACGTTTTTCTGAAAGTAGCTAGCAAACTAAATACATCCTATTCAGGGTATGAAAATGATAATGAAAAAACGTGGTCAAAATAAACTAAAATAATATAAAGTGGCAGCAAAGTAGTAACAAACGAGCCAGAGTTTAAGTTTAATATGCAGCGCATGCTGCGTGGCAGCAAAAGGCCAGCGCGAGGCAAACATTGTCGGCCGACGTTGATGCGCGACGCACAGACTGTGGGGTCAAACTTCATAAATTGCAGGCCGTGCTACTGTATGCCATTCTTCTTCTTCTTCTATTTTAGATTTTTGCACGCCACTATTACGCGGCCGCAAGCAGCGCTTGTTGGCAGCTTTTGTGGCTGCATTTCGTTTTTGTGCCGCGCCGCGTCGCTGATGCGCCTTATTGCCGTTAGTTGCTTACATATATACTTTTGTGAAATTTTTTGCGCTGCTTTTTGCACATACAATTTTTTAAATGTTTTTTTTCTTGAAATTTCAAATAAGCTTGCTGCCAGCAGCGTTGGCAAACACTGACTATTGCAATGAGGTTTTCAAGCTGTGTGCAATTACTCCATTTCTTCTACTTTTTGTGCCATTTTAATTTTTTTATGGGGCAGCTTTTTCAAATGCACTTTGCTGTCTTTTATTTCAATGTCTGGATTAAACTGTGTTCTGCACGTCATAATTTAACCGTTATATGCAGCAAATTTGTGGTGCATGTGTGGTTTTTAGCGAGCGCTTTTTGTTTTCGGTGAAAACTAGAAAGTGCAAGAGCATTTACATTTGTACATAGGTCAGTGGTTTTGCAGACTTCTCGTTTAGTAAAAAAATAGAATAATAATGGTAATAATTTAAGCGGCTTAATTTGATAAGCGCGTGCAAATATGCAGTGAGAGTTTGTGGCGGAAGTTAGTGTTGGCATTTGTATGTCAGCTGCAATTATTTAGATACAAAAAAAAATTAAAATTCGGTTGAAAATTTATTTGCTGCCATGCATTTGTTTAAATTTTTTAAAAGTATAAACTTAAAAACAAAAAAATTAAATATATTACAAACTTTATATTTAATATATTATAAAAACAAGTAAGGAAGGGCTAAGTTCGGGTGTCACCGAATATTTTATACTATAGTAGTTTTCGAGATATGTACAAAAAAGTTAGTAGGGGGCGGGCCCACGCCCACTTTTCCAAAAAAATTACGTCCAAATATGCCCCACCCTAATGCGATCCTTTGTGCCAAATTTCATTTTAATATATTTATTTATGGCTCAGTTATGACACTTTATAGGTTTTCGGTTTCCGCCATTTTGTGGGCGTGGCAGTGGACCAATTTTTCCCATCTTCGAACTTAACCTTCTTATGGAGCCAAGAAATACGTGTACCAAGTTTCATCATGATATCTCAATTTTTACTCAAGTTACAGCTTGCACGGACGGACGGACGGACAGACAGACATCCGGATTTCAACTCTACTCGTCACCCTGATCACTGTCTCTTATACACATCTAGATGTGTATAAGAGATAGCCCTATATCTGACTCTTTTAGTTTTAGGACTTACAAACAATCGTTATGTGAAAAAAACTATAATACTCTCTTTAGCAACTTTGTTGCGAGAGTATAATTATTAAATATATATATTTTTTAATTTAAATTTTTAATTCAATTCTAAATTTTGACGTGATTAATAATATCGCGATCTTTCAAAAAAATTATAATATTAAACATTTATAATTGTAATCAAAGATGGCAACCCTATCGCGATCTTTGAAAAAATTTTAAAAATGAAACGTTTATAAGTGTATACCTATTCAAATTTGAGAGGCGTGTCTTTGTCTCAAATTGCTTCAACTTTTAAAAGAGAAAGAATCAGGAAAAATGTCGAATAAGAGTTGCGCCCAGAAGCAGAGATGTTGTTGACTGCAATTACACTACTATCAATAACTGACTACTGATAAGTTAGTTGAATTATAATACCCCCAAAGAGTGAATCACACAAAGAGGAACTCTGTTAGTTGTTGAGGGGCCTCTCCGAATACTATGACAGATGGCAATCCGCTTTTGGCCAACGAAAAACTGGTGAGTTGTTGAGTGAATGTTTTGTGCTAAAGGCGTTACAAGAGCTTAAGGGGTTTTTGTCTTATTAATTTCTACAATACTTCAAGAATATTGCCCTAAATTTTCAAGTTGACTCAACTAATAGTTTCGGAGTTACAGCCTTGATAATTTGTGCGCTAGTTGGGCTATATGCGCCGTCTTTAAACGTTTTTTTCTTTATCGAAACTGTGTTTTTTAAATCAGTTGGCAAGATTTCTCGAGAACTGTTCAACCGATCTTTCTGAAATTTTACGCCAGTCTTTGAGATACAATTATTTAGGACTTGGACGAAAGATTTTTTTTCGATTATAGCTATTTGAGAAAATCAATGTCGCGAAATTTTCATTTTTTCTGTAAAAATGTCTTCCACAAATGCAACTTTAAATTTTTTTCCTTTGCTCAAGTTCTAAGATAAAAAAAGTTCTAACTAAAACAAGTGTCTTTCATTTTCGACGATCCTCTAAGGAGTTATTCTGGCTGTGCACTGCCAGAGTTTAAAATAATGTTTTTTCAAAAAATGCAGATTTTTTTTCTTAATAGTGTATGTTTGTAACAAAAAAAAAAAAAAAAAAAAAAAAAAAAAAAAAAAAAAAAAAAAAAAAAAAAAAAAAAAAAAAAAAAAAAAAAAAAAAAAAATATATTTCTCTTTTTATAAGAGAAAAAAAAAATGTTTGAAAAAGGCTGTTTTTTACCCGAAAAGAGCCTATGTAATCCTTAAAGTCAAGAAGATGGATATATAGTCACGTATTCAACGGAATCTTCGATCTTTGAGCAAGTTGACTCAAAAGTACTGTACTTCCTAGGAGACTATATATAATCTCAAGAAGATCTGTAAGTGCTTTAGATGTCTCCGTTTATCATTCCTGATACCCTTACTATTTTTTAGTCTTGCTTCACTTTCGACTAATATCTAATAAGTGAGGAAGTAAGGAAGATTAGTATAATACATACTAGAAATTTCAATTCCTTAAAAGTTATGAAATTTTTCAGGCAGTAAGCTCATGAGGTCCTAYTCTTCGTTGACTTTTTTGTGATTCTTTCGCTATTGCACTAGCTAAGGATATACAATTTTTGAATTAATTCTTCGAGAAGATGTTATCACAAAACTTATTTATAAATTTTTAAAATTTTACTTTGATTTTTTTTTTGTCTACTTTCGAACTGAACGCTTTTGAATTCGTCTTTGTCAAAACTTCCATAAATTCACTCGTGCAAATAACTACCTTCTTTTAAGCCATATTTTACAGTCTTCCTTTTGTGCTCACTATATATAGTACACTATTATATTTACGGTTACTCAAACTATAGAAAAATCGTCGAAAGTAAACCGTCAAAGTAAAAATGTAATAAATTATCAACTAGCTATTGCTTTTCTAATTACGCTGTGCGCGTTTATCATTGACTTGTCAAAGCTTTGCCAGAAAAACAAAAAGTGAGCTGCCAAGTGGAAGTAGAAAATAATAGTTTTGAAAAAAATCGTGTCGGCGAATTGGGCAAACTTTGAGACGAACATGCGGCACAGCGGCAACAGCTCGCGTTGAAGGGACGACGACCAACGGTAGCGCTGGCGTAAGCGAGTAAAAGCTTGCTGCGACAGCCGAACTGCCATAAATTAGAAGCGTGCGCAGCTGCGCGCTCATTTAGCTTTGAACTTGAATTTGGGTCATGAGAACGAAATTAGAAACTACAAAAAGGAATTAAGCAAATAAAAAGCGTTAAAAGAAAGCGAAAATTTGACAGCGTCGAGCAAATGTAGCGTGATGAGAAGCTGGAAAATTGTTGATGCGCTGAGACTATATGCTTCGCAGCGAGCGTTTGAGTGGTTCAAAAGGCTTAAGTAACGCCTAGTGGTGCATAGAACTGCGTAAAGAATACGAAAGTAATCTCCAAAGAACGCTTCTTTATGCTCATTTCATTTTTTTTTTTTTAATATTAATAATGTGTTCGTTATGTTTGTAAGGCAATGACAAGCCTCCCTTATTTACCGCAATTAAGCAGCTAGTCTTTAAATGTTAATTATTTTCATGCTAAGCTGGCGTCCGGTCCCACAATATAACTCAATAATTCGTTATAAAAAATTCTCCGCCTTTGCTGCATAGCGGAAAGTTGGAAAAAAATGTTTTTGAATTTCTTTAAGCAAAGCATCATAAAGTTTTAAGCGCCTGTAATAAGTTGAGAGTGCCACACTCAGCGCTGGCACTTCACTATCGTGCCTTTCTGCCTTTGCGCGCGTATGTGTGGGTGAAAATTTTCACTATCGGGCTTTTGTTGTTGTTGTTGTTTGCAAACTTTATGGATTAGAGTTTGCGCCAACTGCAGTACTTTCAATTTTTGCTTTGGCTGATGGCTTCTATATGCTTCCTTCCTTCGCCCCTTTTTTGCTGCATGCTGACTTTTTTATGAGTTTGCGCTTTGTTAGAAAAAAATGTTGAAAAATAATCTGAAAAATCGTAAAGTGCCATCTCGGTAGTGGCCTTTGAGTTTTATTTGCCGCCGTGAACATTTCTATAAAGGCTGCTGTTGTTAGAGAGGGTATACATATTCGAGTTTGATCACTTAATTAAATCATTTTAATATTTTTATTAAAAAAAAAAAAAAAAAAAATTGGCTATCTATTTTAAGACATTATCTTTTAATAAAAAGAACCACTTATAAATTCCAAATCAGCTGCCGGAGATTGCACAATATATATCTTAACGGGTTTTAGGGATGAAAATAAAAGCTCTATAAAAAAATATACTATATTTACTAGTTTGGATGACTTTATTTGATTTGATAAAAACCAATTAAAGTTCTTTAAAAACCGTGTAACAACTACAGTACAAAAGTTATAGTTTTGGTAATTTGAGAGTTTTGAAAAAATGAATATGAAAGCTCTTGCAACCCAGCAAGTTATATTCAGTAGTTTGTGTTACTTAAAAATTGTTTGAGAAATTCAAATAAATGCTAAGTAAAGCTCAAATGTTCAAAAATGAAGCATAAGTTTTCCCGAAGAGCTTTTGAACAGGTCTTTTAATTAATAACATTCAAAATGTTAGCTTTCGTAAGGTTCCATAAAATTTTTTTTAGCAATGATTTGATTTGTGTTTGGTCTTCAATATTAGATGCCAAGCTTAGTATGACAATGTGTTTTTTTTCAAATATATGAATTTTTTTTAAAAAGTGAAAATGAAAGCTCTGTAACTGTAGTGTGCGTTAATAATAATTAAGTTATAAATTAAGTAATAAATATAAAGAAAAGCTTCATATATTTCCGTAGAGCTTTTGAAAAATAATTTAACTAAATATCGTATCCCAATGCATAGCTTTCCTAAACTTAAGCTTAAGTTTAAATTATGAATACCTGAGAAATGCTTTCACATATTAACGAACAGCTTTTGAACATGAATTTAACTAAAATCATCCACTAATGCTTAGGTTTCCTTTGCTTCCACCAGTTTTTAATTAACAGTTTCCTTTGTTTTTTTAGTAAGCAGTTCAGCGCTTAAAGCTTTGTTGTATAATTTGTTATTTGAAAATATTTTATTATATTTTTTTAATCGAAAATGAATCTAAATTTTTACTTCCATGCTACTTTTGTCACGAAAAGCTGCATAATTTGTGTTTTACTAAAAAAAGCTTTTTAATTTCTTGGAGAGAAATTAAATTTATAGCTGTAAACAAAATGAATTATAATTTGTTTATTGTGGCCCTATGTTCCACCTAGGAACTACGGGAAAATATATATATATAAAGCTTTTAAGACGGAAAAGACTGTGGCTTAGACTTCCGCTAAAGTTATCACTAATTGCCAAGTTGCCCTTAAGCCAAAAGCTACAGTTAGAATTGAACTTCGCGCTTTTGTAGATTCAGATATTTTTAGCACATTTTTTCACATTTTAACTTTACCTTCACGTCACTTTATATTTTGGTTTTACTTTAACATTGGTACTCTAAAAAGGACCCTCTATATACATATGCACTATATATTCATTTATTTGTAGTATAGCTAAGTTCACCTGTGGGCGCTCACCTTTACCACTATCAACACCAAAAGTACTCACTTTTGTAGTGGTCACTAGAAGCGAACTGGCAATTTAATGGTGTGCAGAGAGGGCTAGCGGTGCACTGTCACAGCGTTACGAACCGAGTTCACGAGTTGCACATACAAACAGGCGGCGTATGTTGCCGTCAAAGGCACAAAAAATACGTTAAAGAATCAAAGTGCAACTAAGGCTTCTCATTTTTTACCTAAAACTTTGCAGTTGAAGTCGGCAACTTTGCCGGTTTTGGGCTTTACATTGCCCTACTGCACACTTTTATACGTACTGCATATATTATTAGTGCGCTTTGATGCCTTTGTGGCGCTACAGACGTCAGTAGTGATAGTGGTAGACGCCTTTGTGCTTTAAATACAACACTTTTTCGTGCTATTTTTGGTTTTATCAAAACGTTGCCGTATTTTAGGCGCAATACCGGAAGCGCCACAACAGCTAAAACCAACTGCCAAAGCGCTAACGACTATGTCTGTATTAGCTACAAAGGCACTAGATTTCAAAAACTGACAGCAAGTAAGCGGTAAATGAGTGCACGAAAATGAAAATGGAAAAGTTGCGAAATATACGCCGTATTTGCTTTGCTGCCGCATTGATTTAGTGGTTGCCCAGTAAGGCCTACCGATGCTTTGTGTTGGCTGAATGACGCCTATTAGGGAGGTGTATGAAAAGCATGTTTTTCTTGCTATTTAGTGTTAGTCAAAGGATATCAGCGAGGCAGCAATTCAGCTTACCTGGTTTTGTTGGAACAACAGCCGATGGATTCAATGTCGATTGAAGTCAAAAGTGTTGCTGAAAAGTTGCAATTGCATTCGATCCGAGCAGAGTAAGTCTACAGAGTTTGCTTTTCTGTAGAGTGACGTATAAGACGCTAAGGTAACAGAAGTCGCTACATTGTGATTAATTCGTTCTAAATCTTCAACCTTAAAACAATGTAGGTTTTAAAACAGGATGGCTAGTTGCTACAGAGTGAATGGCCGAGTAGTGTTAGAAAGATAAGCTTAATGATTGGTTTATTGTGGAGACTGTTCACCTGAGTATGTCGGGGGGTGCATTATGGAAGCTGCTGCAGGGCATAGTGTATTTTGCTTTAACTACTTGATTCGAAAAGGCAAGTTAGGCTGTTCAACTGATGATAAGCTGTTCAAGAAGGGCTTATTAAGTACAAATTAAATGTTTTAAGGATAAATTAAACGAGTAATATTTTAGGGGATTTCTGCCCTTGAAAGCTCAAAAGCTTCAAAATAGCTTTGATGAAAAGCAACTTAGAGCTTTAAGTAGCTTCACAAAAAGCCTCTAAATAAAAAATGGATTCATTGATTATGATTTATGCTTGGTCATTACTAAATCTTCAGCAACTTTAAAATTTTTAGCAACAAATACATGATAATAAACTTTGTTTAAATTGACTACAATATTATTTGTGCGTATATCAAGTCTATGACCTCGGTACTTTCAGTTGACTTTGTCATCAACGCTTGACCCATAAAAAAATTACAAAACTAAACAAAATAATACACATAATACTTCCCACTTTTCCTCCACGCAAAACCAGCTTTATTAGCTACTATTTGCAACTCAAGTAAATGCTTGGAGTGCGCTTGGAATGCTTGTTGGCTGTGGACGCATCAGCGCTGCAGGGCAACTGCGCACAGCATGCTGTGCCTAGTGTACATAGCAGTAAATTTCAGTGTCGCATTCGCTGTCGTAATGAATGTCAAAGCCTGTGACTTGACATTTACGATTATGACAATGACAACAACGATGCCGTTATACTTGCTACAGTGCGACGTAACGCACTCGGCTGAGCGCTATACCGCCTCAATTGCTGCAACTCTGCTGTGTTGCCTGTTGTTGTTGCCGCTGCGGTTGTTATGCAGCGTAATGGCTGAACGGGCGGCACGACGAAGAACACTGCTGAGCGACTGCACGTTGCTGTTGGTACGGGTATATTTGCTTTTTGTAATTTAATTTTTATATTTAGTATTTACCGAGTTGTTTATTTGTGCTTGCAACGCTGGCGAAAGTTGCAATTAATATTAATTTAAATTAATGCAAGCAGAATTTTACGATAATGACTCAGCGCTTGCAACGGTTGCAGAAGCGGCGCGGTACGGTGGCGAGCGCAGCGGTGAATAAACCGCAAGGAGTGGATAAGCGCGACAGAGAGAGCGCGTTGGCGGAAGTTAAGTTCTTTTTAATTAATGTGATAAAGATTTTAAATGTTGTTTGGCGCTTAAGTATAATGCTGTGCAAAAAGAGAGTCAGCTACGAGCCGCGACGCAGGCTGGCGCTGTAATTGTGACTGGAAAATGTAATATCCCTCTTAATTCATATTAAAATTGGTCGCTTAAATTTTATGGCTGCTGCGCTCATTTGCATGCGACTGTACTTTGGCTAAGAGACAGTGACAATCACTAGATTGAACGGCTAAGGGAAGTGGACAACTGAGTAATGCTAATATAAAGTAAGATACGTAGTTTTGTGCATGAAAATTTTCAATAGACAGACCTGTATGAAAGTATTATGTACCTGTGTTTGTGAAAGTCAGATCTATGAGACAGAACTAGACTCATATTTTCATCAAGTGACAGACTTTTAACTCGATTAATTTGCGTTCTATAAAAATTATTCGAGGAATGCATTTCGACCACTTTGACAACAGAAGATGGAAGGAGAGTTTAAGCGGCGTAGCAGAAATTTACTGGAATTTCAATTCTCGCAAACGCATTTATCTAACCAAACTAACTAGCCAAGTTCACTGGGAAGTTATAACCCTAACATGCTTTCACTTTTCAATACAAACGAATACAGACGAAATCGTTTTTATTGTCCAGAATTCTATAATATGTTGGAACAAAGGCGAAATAAGATCGCCGCATCATATAAACGAGCTCTAGTTGTATTCCGAGTGTGTTGCGCTTATCAAGCGACTGATTTTATTGTTGGCTGGTATGGTTCATATAGTAGATATATTAGCAAATGAAGTTGAAGTGGTATAATTTATGATCCAAAATGTCATGCTTTTGAAGCAAGGACTTAATGCTATCCAAATAAAATGGAGAGACTTTGAAGACCATAAAATTGCGCTGAGCTCTCACTACGGAGGCAAAGCATTTCGGTTGTTACATTAAGTCTGGATTTGCTGTATCAGAGAAGTATGATTCTTAAAGAATGTGCTCAACATAAATTGCTGAGCTCAGGCCACCAAGGGTCACAGCTTGGCGAACTGGTGACGGCCTAAGTTTTTTAGGTTACCTGCGAATACCCAATAAGCAGTCCCTGACCAAGAGCGACAGGAGAGGAGGGTTCGGCTTAAAAGACCTGAAACATCCTAAGAATCTCCGGTGACGAGGTGAATAGATGCCGCCTCAAAATAAGCATCCACAGCCCCATAGAGGACTGCCTCGAGGGATCACCTACCCATGAGAGGGAGGCAACATAGCGACGAGGGACGCTACAACGGAAATCGTAAAAAAAAAAAAAATTTGCTAAAATCGATCACTGCTAAACTTAAGAATGGGGTAACTTTGTAAATTTACTAAGTAGTTACTAGTGAAAGCTTACAATATATGCATCTTCACTGTGGCCACAGTTTTAAAGTGTTAAATATTTGCTGTCATAAAAATAATATTAATATAAATATATATAGGAATTAATAGCGTACATATGTTTTTTTAGCTTTAAGTTTCGATTAAAGCACCAAAAAAGCAGTAAAAACAAATAAATTGTTCAACCGTTACTATAACCGTTACCATAACCGCAAAATGATAGCAATTTCTGTTGCCATCAGCAGTATTTACTTTATTTGACTTAATGTATTTGCAGTTATTTACTGCCAGCGTTGCCACATAATTATGGTATGTAGCAAAAAGTGACAGACCATTTCAACTATTATTTCTCATTCGACGCGACAGCGCAGTAATAATTTAATACCTACTACAGTCAATATGTTCATAATTTGAACAATACAGCTGAGTGTATTGCTAACTGTTTGCGCGCGAGTGTGCGTTTGATTCTGGTGAAACCGTTATCCTTATGGCTGATTGGTTGAGTAGGGTCATAAAAATGAATTGAAATGAAAATGCAGTTAATGTGCTAGTGAACGCGCCAGGCCATATAACAAACCTCAAGCGCAACAACAAAAACAACACGAGAACAATAAAGACAAAACAATAATATTATGCATGAGCTTAACGGTACGCATGGTTGCATCAAATATGCAAAGTGCTACACAATGCCGGCGCTGTCTGCTTGCTGCTATTTACGCGTCAGCCAATCGGACCAATTGAGGCGGAAGAGAATTGCTGAGAATCGAGAGCGAATAAAGGCATTTGCCATACATATTGATGCCTGCATTCAAATTAGTTTGATATGAGGGAGTGATATTTAGCCATGCGGCTTTGCTGCAGGCAATCGCAAGAATTGTTGCAAATTTGCATAACATATTTGCATTTTATACTATAAATTTGCTCATTCATACTGTGTGTCACAACTAAATAAATCTTTACAAATCAATAGCCTCTAAGAAAACTGAGTAAAGAGACAGAAACTACTTATACTAGTATAGGACATTCGAGTTGTGAGTATACAACTAGGTCTAAGGTGATTAAACTGTAAAATTGTGCAAGCATAAATTATTGTCACTACCCATGGGAAGGCTTCCGAGCAGTTTTCAAGCTGAGGTCTATGCCATTAGCAGATGTACAGATATTATTTTAGAGAAAAGCTATCACGGGAAATGTATTGCCATCCTCAGTGATAGTTAGGCGCATCTTAAGGTCTGTTGAAATAAAATAAATCTATCAAGAATCAAAGCAACAATGTTACTTGAGTGCTTAAAAATTCTTAACAGTGTTACTCTGAAAAATAATTTGTATTATCATGGATTCCAGGGCATAGAGTGTTATATGCAATAGGCCTGCAACACGGCTCCCGCACTTATTTTGTTTTTAATTTCTCTAATGGTAGATCTACGTATTCAAACACGGCGAAGAACTGATAAGGAGCGTGCATCAGCTTCTTTGTAAAATATAGTCGGACGAAAGCATGCCGAACGATTGGAATTTAAGTCTGCTCGCCCACTTCTCAAAAAGGGAGGCCCCATAATCTGTGCCAACTACCGTGGAATAAGTCTCCTAAACATCGCATATAAGGTTCTATCAAGCGTATTGTATGAAAGCTTTAAGTCCACTGTTAACAAACTGATTGAACCTTATCAGTTTGGCTTTAAACCTCGAAAATCAACAACCGACCAGATATTCATCATGCGCCAAATGGAAAAGACGCGTGAAAGTAGAATCAACACACACCACCTCTACGACGACTTGGACAGCACGAAAAGGAGCTGCCTTTACGCCGCGATGTCTGAATTTGGTATCCCTGCAAAACTTATACGGCTGTGTAAGCTGACGTTGAGCAACACCAAANAAACTCAGATGGAAAGCAAAGGTATTAGCTAAGTATAAGTATTATAATGACAATAATTATAATAATAATATTAACAATAATAATAATAATAATAAAAAATTAGTTAATATAAATTCTGTCTCTTATACACATCTGCACACCAAAAAGATCCGACAGGATCTGGAAGAACCTCTCCGAGCCGATACGCGACTGTTTATCGTGCGACGTCTTCAATCTGCTGCTGGAGAAAATAATTCGAGCTGCAGAACTAAACAGAGAAGGTACCATCGGCCACAATCGCGTAAGCGGTGTCTACGCCAGCTTAGGTAAGTATGACATCAGAGCACACCACAAGTAGTAGGAGAAGCATTATTAAAGATTATTTATTTAGTATTCACCAGACAGATTATTTTATAAAAGCTTGTTTTGAGGATTAGCCTTAACCTACCAAAATAAAAAATAGGTTAAGTTGGATTAGCTTAGTTTGCTTATGGTACCAGATAGGAAAGAGATAATACTGAAAACATTTATTATAACCATAAATAATACTTTTTCTGTTGAGCATGCGTTAAACTAAAACTATACCAGAAAATATAACCTAACAAGGCTGCGAAAATAAGCAATACATTCTTTGACACAACCACATACAATGGGGCATACGCGTACAAATTTAGCGCATATCGGCTTGTAGCTCGAAAACTTAAGTAAAAGTTATCTGCTACGCCGTAAAAATAAAAGGAATTCAAAGAAAAGAAAGAGTAAAAAGTTTACAAGAAATGCATAAAATTCACTTAAATCTCTTGCATGCCTGCTGGCTACGCAGTATGCTATATACTCGGCTCGGTACGCGCGCATTCTATTGACCTCAGCACGCCCGTAGCCACCCACAGACTTTGCCTTCCGGCCACAGTTTTGCGTGCTACGCAGCAACGGCAGCATTTCCGCTTAATCTGTGCATTTTATTTACAGCTTATTTCGCTTTTGCATGCAAAACACTATCGACTATATATGTTTATCGGTATGTATATATATTATATATATTGTATACACAACCTACTGTGCGTGCTAAAAGCATTGGGCCAACAGACAGCTGGCGCGTTAAAGGCAAGCAAGCGCACGCTAAAATAATACGCCAGTGTATATGGCCATTGGCGCTGTTGCCAGCTGATCGCAATGTGCGTGTGTGGCTTATGATAAAATTTTAAATACAATTTATTACGTTTAAGCAGTTGCGTGGCGAGGTTTAATGCTTGCAACGCGCAGTGTGCAATTGCTGGCAATAACTTTGCGGCGCTTTTCAATATTTAAATATTATTTTATTTACAGTTATTGTTGTAGTAACGTGTTTTTTTTTTGTTGCTGCGCCTGCGTTGGCTGAACAGCTTACATTTATTTGTGTAAGAATGACCGCAGCACTGCCGCGCTCAGCGCAACCTGTTCCACGGCTACGCCAGCCGGTTATGCGGCTTTTTGAAGACGCCATTCAACAGCAGTGGTAAATACATAATTGCAAACTTTTGCGCCATTTACTTGAGTGCCGTTGGCGGCAAGCGCATGCTGCCACACATTTCTTTTTCATATTTTTCATGTCAATATTGTCGTGGCCGTGCGGCAAGTATGCGTGAAGATGTGAACATATCATTTCATAATGGCGTTTAAACTTGTAAATCAGGCTATGAATTTTACGGTTTTCTCTTTGCTGCACATTTTCATTCATTTATCCACGGCTTAAAACCACAATTTTTGGTTCGTTGGCCGCAACGCATATAAAAATATGACGCAAGTGCGTTGCATGCGTTGATGACACTCGTGTACGCACATTACAGGGTTGCATTTAATTGTGCTATCGTTGTAAATAATACACGCATGCGTGTGAGAGCATACGCGTTGTGGCAGTGTGAAATGTGCGCGTTATGCGTGCATTTTAATTAATTTGCGGTTTTACATATTGCACTCTTGCGCATTTCGTTAAAGAAATTAATTTATCAAATGACAAGCGTGCTGGCAAGTGTAGGTAAGCGACGCGCAAGCGTTTTTGCAGATAATGTTGTTCAGTGAGTAGTGTAATTCGGGCTGCTTTGATTGATGATTGCGCTTCAATTAAGGCGAAAAGGGAATTGACAGCTTTATAAGCCGAAATCGCAAGGAGCTAGGGCAAGGTGCGGGTAATGGCTTCATGATGTCCAGCGCCTGGCCGATAATGGCATTGCGGGCGTTTTATTTGATTTATT
>NW_017537045.1:3467086-3488081 GCF_001853355.1 Bactrocera latifrons | reverse complement strand
ATAAGTCTTTTGTATTAAATTAAAAAAAAAAAAAAAAAAAAAAAAAATTTATTAACTTGCACTTAGTCACATCTGGTTAAGGTCAATGTAATGAAACAAGCAGGTTTGAATCAAAATAGGCTTTATAAGCCATCAAAAAGGAGATATTTAACGAACAGTAAGTCCACAGTTTTTTTTTTAAATTGATATTTCGACTTGAGAATTTTTGGTTGAAAATGAGGAATTTTTTCGATTTGCAGTCGAAATGAGGTTTTCTCCTCACATTGTGTGATACCATAAAGTGTTGGAAAGGTGAGATTTTAACCTTCATTTAACCAACAAAAAATTTAATTCGGGGAAGTTGAAAAAAAGTTAAAGCTGTACAAAATGGACTGAAAATAAAGCAGAACTTTGCTATATTTTGAATTTTTTTCTATAAAAAAGGTAAGAAAGCCGAGCAAGCCATCAATGAAATTAGTGAAGTTTACGGAGAGGATACTAAGCCAGTCCGTGTAGCACAACATTGAGTCGCTCGCTTCCGTACTGGAAATTTCGATGTGAAAGATGCACACCGCTTTGGCCGATGAATCGTTCAAAACGTCGATGAAATTATGGAAAAGATTGATCAGGATCGTCATATAAGTAGTCATGATATCGTAAAGGAACTTACCATTCATCATCAAACGGTTTTAAACCATTTTAAAAAGGCTGGCTACAAAAAGAAGCTCAATGTTTGGGCACCACATGAATTGCCTGTGAAAAATTTAATAGACCGAATTAATATCTGCGATTTCTGAAGCGAATGGTAACAGGAGATGAAAAGTGGATCAAACACGACAATAGTTTATGAAAAAGATAATTATCCAATCCTGGTGAAGCTGCACAAATGGTCGCAAAGCCAGGATTGATGCCTCGAAAGGTTATGCTGAGTATTTGGTGGGATTGGAAATCAGCCACTATGAGCAACTCTAGCCTAGGCGAACGATTGATTTTACATTTTATTGGCAACAACTGATGAGATGGAAGCAAGCAGTCGAAAAAAAAGTGCCAGAACTGATCAACAGAAAGGACTTCGTCTTCCATCAGGATAACGCTAGACCATACACATTTTTGATGATTCGGCAAAAACTGAGAGCGCTTGGCTGGAGAGTTTTGATGCATCCACCATATATCCCTGACCTTGCACCATCGGCTTCGGGAGAAGCCTGTGAATAATCAAACTGGTATATACTTGGTTCATTATAGCTCATTATAAACATAAGAAAAAATAAGTAGATGTTTGAATGGAAATACGAAAAGACTTTTGCGACTACCCCATATTTTAAATAAAAATATATTGTATTTGGAATATAGGAAGTTAAGTTTGCAGCAAATTTCATGAAAAAATAAAAAATAAAAAATAAAAAATAAAAAAATGAAATAAAATAAAAAACTCAGAACTTGTACACATCAATATTTCACATAAATTTCGAAGTTCTATGAAATAGGTGAAGATCTTCTCATTGCCTGCAACTTTCTCAAATAACTTTTTTATGTAACTATGAAAGAGACGTCACTGTACTAATGATTCGAGCGCTTAAACGACGTCATTATGCCAATAACCTCTCTCCGTAAAACAGCTGACTCAAGCTGAAATCAAAATCTCAGCGTGTTTTCGGTTGTTTTGTAATGAAGCTTCCTACAAACCAGCTGATGGTGGAAGTAGATCAAGGAAAATAATGGCTGCTGCCATAAATATCCTTAGGCTTAACAAACTTTCAAGAAATAGTCATAAATAATTATGAGAGTTCTCGCTGGAAAGAAAATATCTACTCATTCTCACGACAGTCATATCTATGTAGCTCGACATGCCACTGAGCTGGTGGGAATAGAAATTGTATGCTTAAGTTAGTTCGTATTTTCCTCAATGCGCTTTGCCGACTTATTCGAACAGATACTGCATATATAATTCTAGTATAGTCCCACTTTGAGGAGCAGCTATCGAAACTACCTAAGCTTCCCAGAAAGGTTTCAAATTAGTGTATGGAATCTTAAATGACTATGCTATGCTTTTCAAATACGCGTTATAATACAAAGTATATTAAAGCTACCATCGAAAAATTGTTAAGCTTACTTTAACTGTATGCTCTCCACTTTTGTCTCAACAATAAATATAAATACACATGTGCTATATTTTGTTAAATTAAATTTTCTCTCTAAGATCTTACGAAATCCCACGACTTATGCTCGTTAGAGCCTTTTGTTGTCTATGCATTGTCTACATTGCTTCCTGTAGCACATTCTACACGGATTACGACTTAGAAATATCGAGACATTTAATATGCTGAAAATGGCAGCGATTGTCGTGACAACAAATGCGGATGGCAGCGTACGTGTACTCGCCTATCGCTGCGGCTGAGCGAACGAGTATGCGTACAGCTATATTTTTATGCTAGCTGCATACATATATGTATATAAATATATAAATGTAAGCAACGTTGTGTAGCAGCATCGCCCAAAACGCGCTAACGACTGCGAAGAGCCGCACTGATAAAGACCCGAACGCTCGACAGTGGCGCAGAATTGGTTTGGTCTATTTAAAAATTCACAAAGCATTCGACGCTGTTGAACGGTTGCAAGAGCACACTTTGATTACTCAGCTGAGGCGTTGAGGGGTATCTGACGATGGCGACACCAGCGCAACGCGCGCGCTGCATGAAGCGCAAGACAGCTACGCGTATCAAGTGCTACGTGCGCGGCAAGCTTAAAGAAACCCGAAAATGGGGCTGGCAAGCCAGTAATAGCCCCAAAAGAATTCAATACAAATGTGGCTGTTATGCCTACGCTACTTGCGACTCATCAATGCCGCACTTAGTATGCAACTCAGATGCGCCAACGCGCGCAAATGTCTACTTTTCGGCGCAGGCATGTAGCACACAGGCTTGCGAAATGCAACTTAAGTGTGTGTGTGTGGGTGCGCTATTTGTATGAAAAGGGGTCGCAATCGGCATGTTGCAAATGACAGCATTAAAGTTTAATTTTAAGTAAAACAAAAGGCGGACGGACCCTCGTGCGGCCTGGCAATTTTGCTTGTCCACATTGCGATGCTATTTATTTTTATTATTTTTTTCATGTGCTGCTACTCAATATGCCAAACATGCGCGCCACATAATAGTAAAAGTTATGTGCGAATGTGGCAGCATTGACGCACATGTAACGCATACACATGCAAACCATGCTGCGAAAGCCTATAAGCCTTTATGTATGCTGTGATAATAAGCATGAAAAAGAGTGCACTGTCATTGCCATATAAACATGAGAAATTACAATGAATTGAAGTCGTCCTAGTAGTTGTTGTATTTAGTAGTGGTGGTGGTAGTAGTTGGCATATAAAAGCCAACGTATGCGCTTGGCGTGCTTTTAGGCGCATGCACCGGCGCAAACACATAAAATATTTGCTATCTTTTGCTTGTAACGGGCTCATAAAATCAAAATAAAAATGGCCTTCTTATGCTAAAGCGCTACGTGTTTGATTTAGAGCGCACATACATGTACAAGCAGGCATATGTACGCCCCCATATGTGTGCTATGCTTCCACAAACACAAGCTCGCCCACACTCAGTCGCCCTGCTTCGATTTCTGCCCCTTCGTTGGCAGTTTCCACACTATTTCCACTGCACTGCACTTTATTGGTTTTACATTTGCTTGATTTTGCTTGTAAGCTTGCTTTTGTTGCTGGGGCGCGTGCCTTTAGCCTGAATGCAGCTTAAGCACCTATAAATATGCAATGAATGTTGTTCAAAAAGTCGTTAATACGGCCCAAGTGTATAGGTGGGGTGCACACATACATACATATATGTATTTATGTGTATGTGTCTATATATATATATACAAATATTTGTGTATGTGTATTTGCTCTTTTCTATGCATGTGGGTTTGTCTGCATAAAATTATGTGTGTATGTTAGGTTAACTTAGTACATTACTAGCAAAGCTTAGAGAATTACTTTACACATAACATACATGACAAGATTTGTCGCTTTTGTATGTGCGTATGCATATATTTATCATTAGGTGCGTGCATCATATTGCTCAGTGCATATTTAAGCGTCCAGCTTTTTGTTGTCACGCTTAAACAACTTGTGACGCAAGGCTTTCACTTGAAGGTGCTCTGTTTTTACATATATGGATCACAAGGCGATGAGTTAAATTTTTAGTTTGTCTATTAGATGCGTTGAGTGGATAATCGTTTGACGGCTGCCAAGTTGACTAAAATAAGTGCGAATCGATTTTTTATTGAAACGCGGTGCGTGGGAGGGCGCAAGCTAATTATAGTACTGAATCGTTCAAAAATGCTTTCGCAATGCTGTAAAAGTGTTATAGTCGATGAAAATGCGTGAATTTATACTAAGTATATTACAAATTTGTATAAAATTTGTTAAAAAATTATTCCATTAATTTTGACGTTTTCTTTTATGTGTGGCTTTAGGTCTGGAAAATCAACAACTGACCAGATATTCACCAATGGCGGTTTCAGACAAAGCGACTCTCTATCTTCCGACTCTTCAATCTACTCCTGGAGAAAATAATTCTTCTACAAATGTGTACAGCTGCTGGCGTACGCCGATGGTGCTGCTTTCTCTTGACTGGATAGAGAAGCAAAGCAATTTGTCTGCTAGTAAACGAGGGCAAGACGAAATATCTCCTGTCATCAAACAAACAGTCGTCGCACTCGCGGCTTGGCTTCCACGTTACTGTTGACAGCCATAACTCCGAACTCGTAGATTATTTTGTCTAGCTTGGAACCAGTATTAAGACCATCAACAACGTCAACCTCGAAATCCAACGCAGAATAACTTTTGGCAACAAGTGCTACTTTGGACTGAGTAGGCAAATCGAAAAGTAAGATACTCTCTCGACGATTAAAGACCAAACTCTAGAAGTCACGCATCATCCCCGTCCAGCCACATAGCGCAGAGGCATGGATGAGGACAGCTGCTGATGAGTCGGTGTTTCGAAAAGTCGAGTTGAGGCGAGTTTTCGAAAGAAATGTTCTGCGGAAGATTTGTGGTCCTTTCCTCATTGGCAACAGAGAATACCGCAGTCGATAAAACGATGAGCTGTACGAGATATACGACGATAGAGACAGCGGCTACGCTGGTTAGGTCATGTCATCCGAATGACATTGACATCAAACGTCACTGTCGTAATGTTGAAGAAAAGAGCTACTCTAAAATATTGTGAATTTTCGAACATTTATAAACCTTAACATTTTAGTAATTGTACTCAAATGAAATCAAACGTTTCAAATCTCAATGCAGTGGAAGCAATAGCTACGAAGGGCCTTTTAGTACTATGTAGAAAGTCCATCTTTATTTTAGAACTTTCGGCTTTGTTGTGCAGAATACTTTTTTTTGATTTTGTTCAGTTTTTAAAAGGTATTACTGTATGTTTATATATTTCGAACAAAAGTGGATTTCAAAATATAAACATGGGATCTTTTTAGCATTTTCCTGTAGAATTCAATTGTTAAGCACGCTGTGGTTCCGATTTTGAAGCGAGGCAATAACTCTACTTAATTTTATACACCATAAATATCAAATAATACCTTGTATCATCTGGCGGGATTACAATGATTAGACATACCTGGAAGGAGAGAAAAAAAATATATAGTTAATTAATATGTTTATATCATATTGTATATGGTGTAAGTAAAAATTTTTGGTTTGAAAAATTCAGTAAACTCAGATGGAAAGCAAAGGTATTAGCTAAGTATAAGTATTATAATGACAATAATTATAATAATAATATTAACAATAATAATAATAATAATAAAAAATTAGTTAATATAAATTCTGTCTCTTATACACATCTGCACACCAAAAAGATCCGACAGGATCTGGAAGAACCTCTCCGAGCCGATACGCGACTGTTTATCGTGCGACGTCTTCAATCTGCTGCTGGAGAAAATNAATAATTGTAATGATGATGCTGCCAGTAATAAACATATTAAACATAAAAAAATTTTATTAAAACTAATATTAATTGTGGTTCTAATTTTTTTGACACAGAACCTTTAAAATTTTTTAGCCTTATCTGTTTCCAATAGCTGACTTTAAACTTACCAATTATCTACCCCTTCCCTTTTCAATCCAAAATCAATCAAGGTAAATAAATTAATTTGCTGGCCATTAACTTTCACTCAACCCTAAGCAATATCTGGCTTTAATGAAAAGCAATACAAAAAACTTTTCATAAAATACTGCGTCTGTATGTATGCTACGCGCGCCTTTCACCACACTCTCCACGTGAAAAGAGAAAAATCACATGCCAAAAAAAATAATTATTTAACAAACTCCAAATTCAACAGAGTGAATAAATCAATAATTTTAAAATACTTGTATTATACAAGTGAATGGTGAAAGTGAGGTCCCCGTGCGCTAAGTGAATTGACACAAATCCTAACACACGCGACCGACTTTTAGTTAGCAGGCGCTGCATATGTTGGCCTCGGCACCGCCATAGCTGCCGTGGCGGCCGACCGTGGCTAACAAGTGCCTGGCGCTTGCCAATCGAACGAGCAGCAATGGCAAACAAATACAATGTACATGTACGTAAGCATGTATGGGTATATGTTTTGTAAGCCAGTGAAACGCTGCAGCCATCTGCGGCAGGCCAAGCCAGGCGCGCCAGTGAGTGATAGGCGCTGCCAGCTCGTTGAAGGAAAACACTTGGAGAAAATCGGTATTGACTTTGCGTCTATTGCTGAGCATGCAAATATACATACATATTTAAGCAGATATATTCACTGTTATTATATGCATATGCCAGTAGCTGTTTGTATATTTATATAGCTTTATTCTTTCGGAAAAGTTTTCCAGCCCGCGCGCTGTACAAAGCGTACAAAATGAATTGTTGCTAAAGAATCGCTGGAAAATGCTGGCGGGAAAAAGTTATTGTGGCATAGAAAATGTTTCAGCTGACCTAGAAATCAGCAGTAAACGGCAACGCCGCGCCGTAAAAAAGTAGCATGCTATTCCACTTACATGGCTTGAGTGTATAAGTAGGTATTTGTGTGGAGTGCAAAAAGCGACTCAATTGCAAATCAATGTCGTGCTTAATGAGGCCAACAAATCAAACAATAAAAATCATTTAGTTTTTTTTTTGTAAGAAAATAGCGGAAAAGCGCTGTTGGCAAAAAGTAAGAATGGGAATTGTGGCAAGCAAAAGTTTTGCCGTTATAAACAGCCATTAGAAGTTTGAGCAAATAATAGCGCTGGCTGCCATTGGCGTCTTTAAGCAGGTAGCATAAAAAAGCCTGATAATTTAAAGGCATAACAAGAAAATGTGGAATGAAAGGAAGATAATTTGAGAGCAAAATAAAAGCTGAAAAATTCAGCTAATAAAAAATATTAAAAAGTGTCATATATTTGACACAATTAAAGTTAATAAATATAGTATTTTTAATAGCTGTTGTTTGACAGTGACAGATTTGCATTTTTTGACAAATGGACTAATCAAATAACCAATTTGAGGAGCAAAATGCAACGCCAGATATATTACTCAAACATTTTTGAATTATTTCAATTAAATCCTGTACTCGGCTATGTTGCGTAGCTACGATATACTATACATATAAACCTTTTATTTTTTCCATCATTGCAAGTTGGGTTATGTTACGAAATTGAAACTGGCCTTTCTGCGAAACAGAAAATCATCATGTGATCATTAGAAAGGCAGTAGAGCCGCACATAATAACTAGTTAATACGAAGTTTAGCAGCAATAGTAAATTTTTCAATGAAAATGTTAGTGGAAATTTTATTTCGGTCAATGGTGTGTACTAAAGACTCAAAAAATTTGGACATGGGGGATTTTCAGCCGACACAGGAAGGCATAATGCATCGCACAAAAAAATTAGGTAGTCAGTGGTAGCACGAAGTCGACTATTAGATGTTTGAAGATAGAAAGGGAATGAAGGACATTAGGAGGGAGAGAGCGATAGAGGAAAGATAAAAAGAGATACAGACAGAAGGAGAGAGAGAGAGGGAGAGAGAGGATCTGAGCTAGGGAGTAAGAAGAAGAGGGCAGAGAAAAAGAGATAAAGATAGAGGGAAAAACATCTAAGAGAGAGAGAGAATGAAAATTAAAGAAATAAAGAGAGAAAAAAGGAAATAAATAATGAGAAACTAAAACAAATTATGAAAAAATGGAAAATAGAGATCGAAATAATCGGTTTGGAGCTACATATTGAAAGAAACTCTGAGAGAGAAAGGAACCGAAAAATTTTAAAGAAAAGAAAGGAAGCGAAAGAGATAGAATTTTGCAAGAGAATGTCGAACTGCTAACTAATTTACTAGGCATGTAACTGAGAGGGTCTCAGAAAGTGGCTTAAAAGCTTTTGGGTATGATTTAATGTTTGACCGCAGTAACAAACTAGTCGGTGAAGCAATTCGTTTTTTTGCTAAAATTTATCTCATCCGGTCTTGAAAGTTTTATTTTAAATTAAAGTGCATCTTTAGTATGCGAAATTTAAGTAAACATTAATGTCACACAGTCACAACTATTCAGCACCAACTGTCGGAGAATTCCGTATATGGTAGTCACAGAGAGATTTTCAAAAATTTAGTGCAAAAATGCAAAAAATAAATTTGCCTTCCAAAGGAAAGCCAACACAACGGTCTTATCAGCCGACAGCGCGCCAACGGCTATCATGCAAAACTTTTCATTCGCGACACGACTTGAAAAAGTTTAGCGCCATCACTCCTACGTTGGCCAGGAAGTGCAAAAGGTTAGTCAGCAGCAGCAAGGAAACCAAGGATTCGGGCTTTCACACAAACATAGTTACAAACTGCATTGCAAACTTTGCAAACGCATTTCGTATGCAATGTCCACAAGCTATATACCCGCTCGTACGCGCTGCGCCGCTCTCGCGCCAGCCAACTATTTGAGTGCCGCCTTAGCGGCGCTTAGCTTCCATTTTTAAACAGATGCAAACTCAGTGTTGCATTTCAATGGACAATAGTTGTAGTGCTCGCTGGTTTGGGCAGCAACAGCAACAACAAGCGCTTGTTATGTGTTTCTGCCGCCAGCTATGAGTGCGGCGCACAGCAGCACATTGAAATTGAAAGTTTTCAGCTGGCACGTTATGCACTCAAGTCGGCTAGATTAGTAGTGTGTTGCTAAGTGGGCATGTGTGTGCGCGCATTGCAAGCAAGAAAAGCGCAATTGCTGCCGTTCGTGCAACTTTTACACAGCGCTCGCTTCATTTCACCACACCACCTATACACCACATAGCCGGCCCACATAGCGCATAGTCTTCACAGCTTCGCAGTGCTGTTGCAGCAAGCACTAAGCCTGAACTGCATGAATGGGTATTTGCAATTGTTGAGCAGCCGCTTGCTGCTTGCACTTACCACTTGCCACTTGCTCCTATCATGCGCTTGTGGCGCCTTAATCCCTTGCATTGTTGACTTTTTGGTGCAAGGGGTTTACTGCGCGCTGCAAAATCTATGTGTAGCACCCTGGCATTGTTGTTGTTGCAGCGCATAATTATTTGCTTGAGCAGTAATTGTTGTGTTGTAGCAAGTTCTGCTTAAAAACTTTAGCCAACATTTCAATGAAACTGAAGAATATATATGTAAAACTTGCAATCGGAAAAGAGAACCTCGAGGCTTTTGCAAATGCAACAAGTTAGTCTTTTTCCTATCGCAAAATGTGTTTATTACTTTATAGTACAAATTAATGTTAAAGTTTTCAACAGCAAAACTAATTATGTAGAGATTTTGTGCGAAATGCAAAAGAAAATTTTTAACACGAAGATAATGCAAATATTTACATCGGATGAATGAAAAATTGGGGGTAGTTTAAATTTATATAAAAAATAATAATCGAAATCAATAGCTATTAAGATTTCATTGCAAGAAAAAAAGCAAACTCAACAGTTGCAATTTTTTGAAAAATTTGTTTCTCGGCAGAAGTTGCAAGTTTTTATTGGTATTTACTAGAAATAGCTTCATAACGCAGCTCTGTGAAAGATGAGAGCACAAATTAGAGTGAATGACTAATGAGAAGCAATAACGTTCGTTCATAGTGAGAAGATGAGAGCACAAATGAGAGTGAATGACTAATGAGAAAGAATAACTTTCCAAGAAGATCCGAGGAAGGGATGTTCGACGAACAAGTAATTCATCGTGTGATATCATACCGTTAGAGTTTTCCCGGGGGAATATGTAAAGTTTAAAGTCAATGCGGTTAATCCCGCTTCGATTTAAGGCTTGGAGGAAAATATCATCCGTGTTATTCGTTCGTCTACCAGTCGAAACGCTCGAACGAGTCAACAAAAGTTTTACTCATCTAAGACGTAGCCGCTGCCAACATTTGAAAGAGCTAATCTCCAAAAAAAAAAAAAAAAAAAAAAAAAAAAAAAAAAAAAAAAAAAAAAAAAAAAAAAAAAAAAAAAAAAAACAAAAAAAAAAAAATTCAAAGAACGTTCTTTCAAATGATATTAAACATTCCCCATTAAATTTGAAGTTGTATATTGAAACATCTAAACTATTGATCGAATCGACTGATAATCAAGTGATAATCGATTTTTAACTTTGCTTAAGCATTTCTTATCATAAACTTGTGTTAATTATAATTTATACCGCTATATATTTATTCTTTATTTACTAACCGATTATTATCAAAGTGCTTTCATATATCAAACCATAAAATATATAAATAATATTCTGAAAGGGTGTTTTCGACAGTTTTTAATGTTTTTAGTGATAAAAGTTTTCTCTCTTCATTTTTGTTCATATTACCCTCTACTGAAAAAAGATATCTATTTTGTGAATTGTGAATTGTGATTGCGATTGTGAATAGTGGAAAGTGTTCAGAATAGCACAATTTTTGTATGATGGTTTTTTGTTATTGATTATCGATAACATGTATATTATCGATAACAAATCGGCTATCGATAACATGTGTATTATCGATAACATTAGTTTTTTGAAGTAACATAATGTTATATACTCTCTCAAATATTTTATGTATACATATTTTTTGAACTCATTATACTTCACTTAGCTAGACGAGAAAAAATTTTGAAAACTAGTAAAATTTGGAAATTTTACAAAAAGAACTCGGAATCGATATAAGATTGAAATTGTTGCACGTTATGCCCACTGTGTTCACGGACTGTTTAGAAAAAGCTCAGTATATTAATATATTAGGGGTATTCAGACTGAACTTGTTAATCTGGTAGTTCGTTAGTTGATACAATCGTTAAAACACTTAACTGTGAACATACTTTTTGCTGTACATCAGTAGTGTGTGTAAATTTTGTTTAAAAATAGCTGATTCAATTATTTTAAATACTTACTTTTAAAAAATTTGTCAGAAACTAATTTGGAGTAGGCAGCAAATCAATATTTTTTGTTAAATGAATTAAGTTAACTTTTGAGGCAACAACGCAAACAAAACAGCTGAGTGATGTTACCAAGTAACGAAAAACTATCATGCTTGCCAGTCTGGTACTCCGTTACTCGGTAAAACGATAACCTGTTAATTTTACAAAACCAAAACCCACGTAAAAAATTACCGAGTAACAATTAACGCATTAACAAAGCTTGTCTGAATACCCCTATTGTGTATGTACATTTTATTAAATGAAAAATTTATTAACTCAATCTGTTTTGCTTGTCATACGTCTAAGCGCCTTATTGACAGCTGACTAATTCAGTTATATTTCGTAAATTGCAGTTATATTTTGAGCACTTGAGACATAACTCAATTTATTTCGCTACATTTTTATTATTCAATTAAGCCGTGAAGCTGAAATTTCACGCATCACTGCATGATTCACAATTGTTTTCAAGTTCAATGCAATAATTCAATTACGTTTCAAGCACAAAAACAAAGAAATAAGGAAAAATTAAATAAAAATTGGCGCAGCCCACAGCTGTTATCAGCAAATTTTAATCTAATTCCACACAATTGCCGCCATAATGAAGCCGAATAAAATGGAAAATTTAGCAAAGTGAGAGCACTTTCATTGTCAGAAGTGCCGTTAGCATGTGTTAGCTGTTAGCACCTCTGCAAATCTCACAGGCTTTTGATATCGATATATCTCAATTGCAAGCATTCGATCTTCTAAGTAAGAGCTATAATTTTCAATTGAAGTATGCTGCAATATATCCATGTGTATATACAAGCATACATAGTATGGTTGCAGGTCCCGCTCGATAGCCAGCCAGTTCTTCATGCCGGCTTCTAGTAAAGGTTGCCAGTGTTCGTGCTCGGCATCTTATCTTCATATTGGCATCTGATGCATCATTTGACGTCGCAAACATACATTAATATTTACTCATATGCTCAACGGCGGCAGCAGTCATTCACGCACCGTTCATTTAACCGTGGCTGCTTGCACGCCAAACAGTAGCGAATGCTTCGCTTGGGTGTTGGCCGCAAACGCCACGCGTCTCCTGCGTACTTCAATCTTGCTTGAGAAGCTGCCGCTGCTGGTGCCTCGGCTGCTGTAATCATTTGCTCATATCGCTTCAATTTAATTTATTACGCTTAAATTGATTTTCAATTACTTTTCACTCGTATTCGTCCAGCAATGGCAGAGCGTGGCAGCGGTACGACGCCGCAGCGGCGCCAAAAGTTGCTTGTTCGCTACATTCTTTCTTGAGATCTTATTTTCCTTTTCATCTGCTGGCATCTTTCTTGAATATAATATAATCGTCGGAAAATGAGAGCATCTTACGCCAGAAGCGCTGAAAGTTCGCCAGAAGTGCGAATGGGTGCGTCTTCTAGGGATGATAGCTTGGCATGTTACAAGCGGCAGCGATTCGCTATATATAAAGTATTGTGTTTGTACACATTTTATAACCAGCTTACGTAAGTGCGAGCTTCTTAAGCTCGAAAAAATTTCAGATGTTGTAATTATAACCATAAAACTATAAAATAATTTAAGAATACAAAAACTGATCCTTGAAAAATTATATATTGTTGTAAAATGATTATTCAAGTGTATCGAAATACATCTTTACCGATATACTATATTTTATTATATAGCTATGTCACTTACATATAAAAATCTAAATATTTATTTAAAAATGATACCCCACACGCAAAATACGTTTTTTATACTTGCAAAAAATATCACGCGGTCTTCACAGAAACTATAAAAATTACAGCTTTAAATAAAAATAAAAAAAAAATTATATGAAAAACTGTTTGAAGCAAAATAATCGATTATTCTAAAACGATTTTCAAAATTATTGAATAACCGATTGTTTAAGTGTAAATATGCATGGTAGAAGTCGACTTTTAATCGATATAAATGTATATCGATATATGGTATTTAATAGTACATATTAAAATAGAGGTCATATGTAATTATAACTCCAAAATTATAGCGTGAGTTGAAGTACTTCCTAACTCTATCAAGAAAACTAATCGATTATTCGAAAATTGAATATGAAAATAATGCGTGATTGATTTATGGAAGAATAATTGATTATTCCAAAATTATTAAAAAACTTGATGAAAACTATAATATTCAATAATAGTATATTAGTATATATTAATTAGTATATTATATAATCTTTAATTGCTAAATATACTAAGCTCTTTAAACAACGCAACAATCGATAAAGTCGATAAATAACCGATTGTCAATTTCTATTTTTGATTTACTAAGTCTTACCAATAATAACTATTCTATTCGAAATATTATGAAATCTAACAAAATATAATAAGCAAATTAATAAATTTTGAAAATCACTTAACTATCGATAATTTTTTGGTGTATATATAGGAACTGGTATAAAATAGTTTGATTGCGGCTAAAGGGTAGAAAGTGCATAATGTAACCACACATAAGACTTAAAAGCAAAAATCGATTAAAATCGATAAATTATTGTTATCGATAACTTATTTTAAAAGAAATTAAAATTAATGAACTTAAGACGATTATGTCATCGAACAAACACAATTGACGCTTTTGGGACGAAGTGAAATCTGAAGAGATTTAAATGTAACCACACATAAGACTTAAAAGCAAAAATCGATTAAAATCGATAAATTATTTATCGATAATTTTATCTAAATAAAAAGTAAAATTAATAATCTTAAGACGATTAAGTCACTAGCTAAAAGTGCAATGAAGCTGTGAAGATTATAATCGATAATCGAATTGTGGAAAATCGATTAAATTTTTTGTTGAGGTTTTTACAGAATGTACCACATTTATGGTAGGTATTAGATAAAATGCAAAAAAAAGGTACATAGTTGCATTGGTTTTACTGCCTATCAAAGTTTTTAGCGCAAAAGTGTGAAA
This sequence comes from Bactrocera latifrons, assembly GCF_001853355.1. Taxonomy (NCBI): domain Eukaryota; kingdom Metazoa; phylum Arthropoda; class Insecta; order Diptera; family Tephritidae; genus Bactrocera; species Bactrocera latifrons. The sequence continues at coordinate 3,473,794 of NW_017537045.1, read as the reverse complement.
ATCGATAAGATAATCGATGTGAATCATGTGATAAAAAAAAAATACATTCTCTTAACAGGGAGAGTAAACATCAAATACGTTTTTAAAATTTATTTTACATGTCTTGAGTGCCCTTATAAATACATACTAGCAGAAGCACAGAACCTATAATGCGAGCGCAGACGCTATAGAAATTTTTAGTTAATGCAAGTGGAGTTATTAATTACTGTTATTAATGCACTCAGAAACCTCACTTTCATAATTTGAATTTTTTTACAGTTAACGCCAACCATTACTTGCTGCTGTTGTGAATTCTTGAGCACATAACCTGTAAACGCACTTAGAACAGTTAATTGACTCCACTTTCATTGCGTTCGATATGAAAATGATTTACGGTGAGTAATGCAAACTTCATTTCGTAATTTGTTTGCAATTATCTTTAACCGTACCGCTATTTTCAATAATCTTTCTGCCATTTTTAATTTAACGCAGTAATATAGGTTGATTTTTTACAGCTATAATCAACTTTCACCTGTACAGGCATGACTTGGTCAAATAATATAGACTGATATGCCCACTTATGATTTTTTTGAACTTTTGCAAAGTCATTAATTACAGGGGCGCACCTCCATAAACTCCCTCTACAATGCCGAACTGTAATCATTTACTGCGCCTGCCCAGCAGTTTTGCGCGCTAAGAAGTACGCTTATGCACGCCAACGACTGCTGCAGCAATTTATTCAAGTCCCTTTTGGTCCTCTGACGAGCTGTAACGAGAGCCAGTGCTATTTTTGTGCATTTTTTTACATTACATTTTTTTGCACAAGCAAAGTCCAAATACGCTCAATTGCATAAATTAGCGCGCTTATAGCAATTCCAACGCGCATAGCTCAGCTGCAATGCCACGAGGACCGCGCGCAACGCCAACGCGCGCACACACAGCAACTACAATCAGCATACACATATTTATATATACAAAATATAGCACATAGATATTATAGCATGGACTCCGGCGGCTCATCCTGCCGCCTGGCTTGCTGTCCATAGCCAACATGGAGCGCGCGCATTTTCAGTGAATAGCGCGCGCATACGCGCTCAATACGCTTCGTTGGCGTTGCATTGGCGCACTCATTAAAATATCATTTAATTAATAATTGAGTTGTATATGACAGTGCGCGGCTGCGGCATGCGGCTAGTGGGAGTAGCACACACACATGCATTCGCTACATGTAAAAGTATGCAAAAGGGAAAGTGCGGCGCGCGTGTGGGAGAAAATGGCGTAACAGAGTTTAATGTCACTTTGGAGACCAGCGCATATTATCAGACACTGTTTTTGTTATTGCTGTTGGCTTTTATGTTGTTCGTCATCAGCTGCGCGCCGTTTACAATAAACACACACACAACAAAATGCATTCAATTAGAGAAAGAGCGACTTGTGCGCTTACTGGTCCGGTTGACTGGACGCTTGATTGTTTCGGTGCCAACAAGTTGCTGGACGCCGTCCCCTTCTGTGTAGACTGTCGCTATAAGCCATACAAAGCGCTTTTGTTGCGAATGCGCTCAGTTTTTGCAACTAAGTGACTTAATAGTGAAAGCAGTAGGGTGGGGTAAAATATAATGTGCCAAATGGTTGTGAAAATTACTTGTTTGTATTTTCGAAATTAATGCCACTAATCTTGTCCATGAAATTTATTTTATTTTTCAGTTGTGTGCGCAGCTGCCTTAATTGCATTTTAGTGAAATTAATACGAGTTAGTCGTTTAGACATGTCTCATTTGTTGTGTATTAATTTCGGCTCATAATCCTTGTTATTAATATGGTGTGCAAGAGTTTTATGTTTTAGCTTAATTGCGCAATAAAAATTAATGTTTGTAAAACACAAATATTTTGCAATTTAGGTTAACTTGTTAGGCTAAATTAGCAAATGTATACAGTTATATATTTCATATATTTTTTGTGGCATAAAAATTGTAATTTCATTCTCATTTCTTTAACTCGAAACAGCTCAGCGTGGGAAAATGCAATTCGGTATAGCCACAAATAAAAATAGAAATTACGTTGCCGATATAAAATGTGGTTCGGTATTGCTGATTTCGTCGAATAAAAAGCTTTTTGGAGAGAAAAAAACGTGAGCAAAATCTCAGTTCGATATCTTAAAAACTGAAGACCGTTTACGTAGCATATATGCTTTCGATATTTCGGGATTATAGAACAAAGCCAAGCATTAATCAACGAAAATAGTTTTCTTGTTTCTGAAAATGTTCTCAATTGAAATATCTTTAGGAACACTTTTGCTAGTAGACCAGTTTGAACTGAATGTTGCACTTTTGCCACTTGGCAACTCTGAAGGCATTAACCACCTCTTCAGGTGTCAAAAAACGAGGACTCCATTAGTTTTTTTTTTTTCGTGCGGAAATAAAATGATATCATTCGGTGCAAAGTCAGAACTTTTTGGTGCATTATTCACCATATTCATATTATACTTATTGAATAGATTTTTAAGTGCTCAAAAATGCGCTTGTTTTAGTCGTTGTGTAAGAAGTCGCATTATCGTGATAAGATATGATAAGAGTGATCCGTCTTCGGTAGTTGGTTTTCCTTGTTTCTTGAAAGTGAACCGACAAAAGATTGGTTGTGTACCACTCAGGATTTGGATTCACCATAACATCGATAAAAGTTGCTCCTTGATTGAGCTTTATCGCCAAAAATTGAATTAAGCCGTCAATACACTGCTGCAGAAATAAACCACGTAGAGGTTGTAAAAAAAAATAATTACGCGAAAATGTTCGACATTTCATTCCATTTTTTAAGAGTTGAATATTTAAAGTTACTGTAAACAGTTACTCGTTAGTTAAGTTACTCGTTCTCCACTGTTTGGGATATTAAAAATAAACGCTGATCTTGAAGAAATTCGTAGAAGTTCATTTAAGAACAGAAAGCAATATGAAGAGTAATAGACCAGATTAATTTCAAGACTTATTAAAGATGATCTCCACATGAAAACCTACCGTATGTCAATTGGTCCTCTTAACAACGCGCTTGAAGCAAATTTGGCTCAATAGATCCCAGCGGCCACTACAGTGGCACGCGGTCAACGGTTACGACAATGTGTTGTTGAGGAACTTCGCAATTAGCAAAACGACAAAATCTACGCAAAATTTCTAAAAACGCAAATATGGTATTCCAAGGGCTTAACGTGGTCACCAACCACCTGTTGAAATAGTTTGATGGCCAGACTCTTGTGAAGGCATTACAGCTTGTCTCTTCTGTGAATAAGGGGTTAAAACTAGACACAAGTATGCCAGCAGGATGTTTAGAAAACACGATAAAGCAGTTAAACTTTCTTCGATCCGGAGCGCATTATATCTAACAACAAAACGCTGATTAAACATAAGAGTTACATAGCTTCTGCTGATTGGCTGTAGAAGACGAGCTTTAAATAAATTGGACTACGGTTTGTGTAGGAGAACTTGGTCTATTGAATACCGCACCGAAAGTTGAAGAGTCGGAAAAAATCTTTGGTTCGAGCAGAACTGCGCGTGCTGTTATTGTTGAAGCATCGAAAACTTTTGTACATCGCTCCTTTATTATATGTATTATTAAATTGAATTAACTTTGGTAAAATATCTATTCAAGTTTCATTTTTATAACTTGTAACGGAACTTATGGCAGTACTAAGTATTGATATTTATTAATTAATTTTCTCACCAATAATGCTTAATTTTGAGAACAATAACTTGTAAGTAATCTTTACAAAAAAAAAAAAAAAAAAAAAAAAAAAAAAAAAAAAAAAAAAAAAAAAAAAAAAAAAAAAAAAAAAAAAAAAAAAAACAAAATTTAATAAAATAAACATTTCAAATACTTATTATGAATAATTTTCATTTCTTTCGCGAAATATAAAATTAATTTTAAATATATGATTTTATATGATAAGTTTTGCAAAGAGTTAGCAAATTTTTAACTATGTTATATTGTAGCTATAAACACTCAATTATGTGTATGCCATACTCTGAGCATACCTGTTTTGTGTATTTGAGTAATTTATAAGTAATCTTAAGTAATAATTATATGTAATTTATAATCGATATTTTTTTGTTCAACTGTATTTCCACAGTAATCATTAGTATTTAAACTCTTCAATATGCAGTCACATAACGGTATGTATGCAGAAACGAGCGACAGTGCAGTGAAAATAATTATTTAAATTAACACCAGCACAAATTAATTGACTTCAATTAAATATAAATGAACAACAACAATATAAGATAGCGCTTCGGGCGCGTTTTGTGCTGCTATGTGTGTATTTACACAGCTATTTGCAGTTAACTATTACAAGAGTGAGAGAAGGCATATGGAAAATTGCGTAATTGAAGAGCACAACATTTTTGCTGAGTATGTGCGCATTAGTTGTGTAATCTGAGACACAGCTGTAGGTATATTTTTGTGTTGGATGTGTACTGGGAGGTAAAATTAAAAAAAAAAAAAAAGAAAAAAAAAAACACAATTTTAGTTTTGTATTGCGATTTTGAAATAGACCAAAACCGAAATAAAATTTCACATACTTTTTAGATCTGAAATACGAGTATGCAATTAGGAGCTATCAAATAAAAAAATGTTTAAATAATGAAAATTTACATATTACCGGTGGATCCGCCCACGCGTTGCTGTGGTACACATTTTATACTACTATTCATGTCATAAACTATTCAATATAGTGAAAATTTTATTAACGAATAAAGGCGAAAACGTTTTTGTTGCTATATGAATCTAAAGGATTATAGTTGAGACTTATATTTGAATATGTTCATACAAATAAAGTATATTGGAAAAAATAACGAATTTAAGGCTGCTTTCGCAATGTCTAGTAACCAGGCTTACCGTCCAGTTAATAGAGCTGTCCGCTTAATAGAGCTTTCACTGTATTTTTTTTATTTTTGAATGTTTTTCAGCACTCTATCTTCTAAGTTGGCTCGAACTGGATGCAGTGTGCTAAATTTTACTAAAATCGGTTCAGTACTTTAGGAGTCCAGCGCGGACAAACGACGTGACACGTGAGTTTTATATATAAAGAGTGTTACTATTTTGTTAATACCACTTTTTTAAAACAAAATTAAAAGGCAATTTTTGACTCGTTATCAAGATGAAATGCATTTACTAAACCGTTTGAGAACTAAAACTTATAATAAAACAATTGAATTAACAGTTCGTAAACGTGAAATCATTCAATAAATCTACTGATAACTTTAGCATAGAGAGTTAAAAAATGTTAAAATATAACTTTGTTGTTAATTATGCACTCAGTAACTAAGAATACTTTGACAGCGTGGAATTTTAAATACTTCACAAATTTTCTCGCCAATTTGCAATCGCTTAAAACACGTTACCGCTCACCATCAAGTCAGTCGCCGGAAGTTTTCGCATTTGACACCTACAAAAGCCTCGTTATCTGTTACGCCAGTTAACAACCTTGTCTCCGCATACTTGACGCTCCTTGTCTTGCCTTGTCTGCTATTAAATGTCTCCACTTCCTGTTGCACACTTCAACTCCCACGCTTCCTGTTTGCACCTTTTGTGTGCAACTCTGCGCTGGCTGCAAAGCGATCGAGCACAAAAAAAGCGCATGCAACATTTTCCCCTACAACAATTTTTGCGCCACAACTGCTGCCGCATTTTCGTCGTTTAACACTTACGTGCAGCCGTGTCAAATATTTGCACCCTTCGTGCGTGGCGAATTGCGAGTGCGGCGGGTGCTTGCAGTGAAGCTGTCAAATGAGCGTTTCAAGCGCTTTCTAGCATAAGTGTTGTATATGTGCGTGTAATTATGCGAGAGTTTGCTCAATTAGGTGGCGAATAGTAGGGGTCGCGTGTGTTGAAAGTAGAATTGTTATACAAAGGTGTGAAGGGGAGCAAGATTGCGATATTTTGATGACGTTTAAAAGACCTTAGAAGTGTCGGGAATGTAGTTTGCAGAGGGCGTTATGAGAGTATATATATGTATGTATGTACATTTACGTACATTAATCGAAATTAAGAATTAAGCCTTATTTAGTTAGCAATGATGATGAAAAAATACAATTGAGTGCTACCACAAAGTTGTTAGACTTGGCTATAATACACTTCAAAAGTACATGGGATTCGATATAAGATTTTGATTTTCATCAGGCACATTTTATGGCAGCTATATGCTATACTAGTCTGATCAACAAGTCTCCTCAGAGCTTGCACCGTTGTTTTGGGAAATAAGCCATGCTTAATTTTTCGAATATATCTTCTCAAATAAAAAAGTTTGCGTACTTGTACAATAATTTGACCTTGATGGAACAGTTGCATGGCAGCTACATGTTTGAGTGGTCTACTGTTAGTGGTTCCCACAAAAGAAAATTTTATATTGGAAAGAAAAATATTTGTGCAGAATTTCAGATCGATATCTCCACAACTGATTGGACTAGTGTTTTTTCTAAATTGCTCAACATTTTTGGAAATCTGATACATATTGAAAATAATTTAATACATTTGAATTATTATTTTTTTCACAAAAATCTTTATTGAAAAGAAAGTTCCCTAAAATCGGTTAAAAAATGAACTTTTACTTTTTTATTTGGATATTTTGGGTTTTATCTACTGGATCGAAGGTCATAATTAAAAACTAAATATTTTAGAAACAATATGTTTTGTGACCTTTTTATGTCAAGTTTTATCTCAAAAATATTTTTTTATATAAAACAAATAA
>NW_017537045.1:3463092-3466466 GCF_001853355.1 Bactrocera latifrons | reverse complement strand
ATATTGCGGGGAATAATTTATTTTTGATTTTAGTTAAACATTTTAATTTTTTATGTTGTGTTTACTTTACTCGGATTACGTACCAAATCTTTCTGCTATTTTCCTAGCATTTTTGTTGTTCTTACTTTTTTTTAATATTTATAATAATTTTTGCGAATTATATTTTTTAAGTAATTGATCTTCTCTTTTTTAATTTCTACCTTTTTATTGAGTATATCGTGCCAGGTCGCTATTCTCCGACGTTCTTTTTATAACCCAGAGAGTGATTTGTGCACTTCATTTGAAACGCATAATTTTGAGCTTTACTAACATTTTCCTAGATATTAATAACTCGAAGATTGATTGGTTTTTTTGATCCGCGCATAAGTTCCATGCATTTAAAATATGCTGAAGTATATATAACATTCAGAAAAAAATCATAAAATTTGTTCATATAAAATTTCATATTTTTTAATAATATTTCTCATACAGTTCCTAAGCTACTCTGCTAACGGCAATGCAACTCATCAGCGCCCCGCTTGCTGCCTTTCAATCAAAAACGGAATCATAGCATAGCAGAAAGCATTTTCGCACTTCTCCATATTAAATGCAACCAAATAATGCCACTTTCCACTTTCCACTTATTGCTTACCGCATTCACATCCATGATCATCCATCATTTATAGCTGACACATGTAGATGCATAAATTTGCTAAATTTATCACAAGTAATGTTGGCGTATGCCGCATGGAGGGGCGAATAATGAAATTTGCCAGAAGAGAATTTTGTGTGAAAGCAGAAAGAATTGACGGTGACGACAAATGATCGATTTGCCAGTAGCAGTTGACGTTTGACGCTTGCGAACAGCTGACGTACGTTAGTAGCGGTCTGGCCAACTGACTATACGCGCGTTACTGCAAACATGCATACAGCATTTATATGTATGTACAACATATTTGTTATATGTGGACATACTGTCATATTGACTCACTGGCAGCTCGCAGGACGCTGGATGCAGTTGGCAAACACTTAAGCTGTCAATGCGTTGCGGCAGCATGTCGTGCCTTTAATGAGATTACCTGCGAGTAATGTAATAAATATACTATATATACCTATGTATATGTGTATATACTCGTGCGTAAACAAACGTATAATGAGCTATGTGTGTAGTGCTGTCAATCAGCACTATCAAATCTCAAACGCTGCGACTGTCATTTGCTCGCTTTGTGTGCCCAATACCACCCTGTGATGTGCCTTATGACCTGCTGCCACTGCGCGTTCAAAACTTAATGCTCTCTCTATGTCCTGCCAACAGTCAGGCGATCGATCAAAAAGTCACTGGCCTCCTTTGTGTGCAGACACACACACACATTAGTATGAGTGTGTATTCCTTTCAGGCTGACAAATATGTGTGCTCATCACATCAGTTCGCGCATGTGTGTGTGTGTCTGTACATGTCGCATGACGACACAATTGCTCTATGAATTCTTTACAGTTATTTGACGAAATGTCAGTAAAACTTTGATGTATCACTACTGACGGCTGGCTTTATTCTAACAGTGCTTTGTGTTGCACAAAAAAAAAAAGTAGTATATCCTGAGGCGTTTTCTACAAAGTGGCAAAAATTAACAAATTAGGTGCTATTGTTGGCATTTTAAGATGACGTCGGGTAAACAGATTGCTTTTGGTGCTATTTATATGCACATAAAGTTATATAATCCAACAAAATTGCAACAACTACATATATATTGGTGCTATTTATATGCACATAAAGTTATATAATCCAACAAAATTACAACAACTACATGTTCACATTTTCAGTCAACAATTTCAAGTTGTTTGAATTGTGACTGTCTACACGTGTATACGCGGAAGCGTAAGCTTGAGTAAAAATTTATATGTTTTAATTAAACTTGACGTAAAAGTGCCATAACTAAACTGAAAATTAAAACACAAAACTACAGAAGAGTAATCAATTAGTGCCGTCAAGGTATTGCAAATTACGCACAAAAATTGGTGAAATCGGACTATACGCTTCATGGACTCATATACCAACTATATGGACCCCAGAGCATATGGCTAACATTTTACCGAATATATCAATCAATCTAAAAGGCCCCGCATTAAAATGCAAGGAGAAGAATTTTTTTGATGACAGCATGTCATTTTTATTTTATTTGATTGATTTATTTCGCTTATATCGGCCAATATGTAAGGCTAGATTAGGTTAGCTAAGATTTTGCTCCCTCAGTATGGCGGCGGATCAACTTAGACTATTATGTACAGTCCATGGTGAAGTCAAACGAAATAAGGACTTCGGTAGGTGGATCTCAGCTATGGCCTAAACCTATAGCAAACCCGCTTAGGTGTAAGTCGAGAGATGCTCGGTTACACACGAACTTAGCCCTTCATATTGTTTTATATTTTCAAGTATGATTTCAAAAATTATTTTTTGGATAAAAAAAAAATCCAAATATATGTTAGTAGAGTACACACATAAACAACAAGCATATATTACTAGGCAGTATTGTTGGAAAAAAGGAAAATAAAACAATTAAAAGTTTTTCGCTGATAAATCTAAACATCTCTAGTAGAATTTGGCGCCACATTTTTATATGTTATACATTTAAGTAAATATATTCTACCTTAAGTGCATGTAAGTAGACCAACGTACTTCAACTATGCAAATTTTGATTTAACTTTGATTGTCTTGTTAAACAAAACTGAAAAATAGAACTAAAGAGCAGCTTAAGTAAACTGCGTTTTATGAAAGATTTTACATTGTCTGCCATATGCGCCTACATAAAAACTATACAGCGATATATTATAAATATAAATACATACATGTATATGTTGTTTTGCTACATAGCATGAGCGATATGCATCTTTGTGGTGCGCGAACGTGCTTGCGGCCTGCATTAGACGCCCTCATTCCAACAACGATTTACATAACAATTTACATAAGTGCATATATCGTTATTATATACATGTGTACATATATAAGTATATAGGGGTATACATCTATAAGTATACTCCTACAAATCTCATATGCAAATATTTGTACATATGTATATGTCTGCTCTATGACGTCAGTGGTTGGGTGCAAAATTAAACGTCTTTCCACACGCTTCCTCAATTTTTATACTTTGTTTTGTAATTTAATGCATTTATGTACATATGTATGTCTTAATTTCATATGTAATCGATACTTTGCATCTCAAGATGTTTTGTGTGTGCGCAAATGCTTAATTTACATGAATGCATTACATGATATTATACAATACTATATATACATATATCTATATGTTTTCATGCATATATTAAATGGGGTTCTCATGTAAATATCACCGTAGGGAAAGTCAAACTAGTTAGACTGAGGCATATCCCTCCATCCA
>NW_017537045.1:3460575-3462566 GCF_001853355.1 Bactrocera latifrons | reverse complement strand
AAGTAGGGTAGATTCAATAACTAATAGTAAAGTTAATAAAAAAAAAAAAACTGTGAATGACGGTCAGTGCATGTCTGAAGTTAGGTGCATCCGAAGTCTGGTCGGCACATTGTCTTGTGTAGTCGCAGGAAGGACCTCTTCCAAAACACACCACCAGAAACTGCTTGAAAATGAGTTCATTATGATCCTTCCAGTTAAGGGAGGCTCATACGGGCCTCAATCTTTATATGTTCGATAGGAGTCATCAAGATGCATCCCGCTCTAGTCCGGAGATCAGTGTTCTAACATGTCTGAAATTTCCTCGTTTCCGTTTCACTGCATTTGAGCAACCATAAGAGATTATTAGATGATGATGCTTTACTACTATACAGTACACTACTATACTGTATCTGCCAGAATATCAAAATGAGACTCCTGACTAACAGAATCACTAAATTACGATTGTGACTATTAGAGACATGAGACAATCGTCTCAAGCAGAATACTGATATTAGAGGTACTATAAAGATTCTAGGTTCTCAAAAACTTATAGCTCCTTAAAAGTTTAACGTGTATAGCTTCTCTCCGATATATGAAACATTGAGTCGAATGAAAAGTTCTATATTAAGTTGTAGTACCTATTTAACTTCATTCTGGTCTCCAAAATTTCCTTATTATACAAAAATATGAATTTCCCACTAGATCTACTACCGTAAACATGAATGACCTTTTCATTTCAGAGTTATAACCAGCCTTAAAAAGTTTCTAAATATCTTTAAGACATACACCATAAATTTGGAGATGTGACTTTAGTTTAATCGAAAACTTGCTTTCAAATATACAATATTTGAGTAATTTACAAGAAGTTACTCGAAATTCGGTTTCATATCAAGTCTTATGCGATTTTAAATAATCATCTGATTGAGCTCGTCTTTTGTCCGAAAAATTCCTAATATTGATTGAAGTATGCCGAAGAAATCTAGAAAGAATATGCATAAGTACATATTTAAGAAAATATAATCTGAGTAAGAACTATTGAACCTTTACAGGTTGCAGAGTTTTAAATAATAAATGAGATGCCATCAATATTATTTTCATCTTAGTAGAAGAAATGTAATCTAAACTTGCTCTTTTGAAATTAAATTTTTAACTTAAATATATTCATACTCTAAATAATAAATAAAATTTGTAGTCATATACTTGCCTATTGCAAGGCGACCTTAATGCCGCACACCACAAAAGTGCCATTAAAAGTGAACGGCAGCAAATTGTGCATCGTTGACACTGCCACAGCACTGCTAATGCCAAAATTTTCATGCCACATTTTGCTGGCGCCACAAAAAATGACAACATGCATAGACGTGAAAGGTCGACGCGCTGCTGTGTGTGCTTTTGGTGTATCTTTATGACTCATCTTTATCGAACATTTTCAATAAATTCAAAATTTTCACACTTCATGAAATGACAGCGACAGCAGTTAAAGCAATTGCGGCTAGGTGCCGCAAGCTAGCTACGAAGCAAGCGCATGACACTAGTACATTTTTGCCTCATAAAATGACAGCGCTGCAGTGCACGCTGACAATTGAACTGTTATGTTGGTATTTCCGCTTCCTTTGCACTGCCTGGCGCATCTATGCAAGACTTGTGGTGAATGTCAAGTGACTATTGGGAAATTTTATGGAAAAAATCAACATATAACGGGAAATGGAAATCAAAATGAATGTGAAAGATAACCGTTAAGAGCCAGCAACAGCGGAGGTTGGTATTGAGAACAAAGAATTGGGTGATGACACTTAACAGAAATTTGAAATTAGTGGAACCTTCAGTTGACATGTTTCTTCATGAAAATTAGTACATTTACATATAATGTGGTTTGTTACAAAGATATTTGGATGAAAAACACACAAGGTGTGATGCCTTAAATTGGAATATTTTATAATAATTGTTATGTTCTACTGCATTTTAATGACGAACTACATTTTCATTATAACTTTTAATATCATAATTTTATA
>NW_017537045.1:3458608-3460540 GCF_001853355.1 Bactrocera latifrons | reverse complement strand
AAAAAAAACAGAAAACAAAAATAAAATAAATAAACGTAAATATGTAGTATTGTAGCTATATATATTTCGTAATTATATTTTAAATATTTATGTCTTGATTAATGTAATTTTTTTTGTTTCAATATGTTGCGAGAGTGAAATAATGCTAATAAAAAGCACTAGCAAACTACTACTGACTAACTAAACAATATTTTTTCGTTGGAAAGCTGAAAAACGAATTAATTTTATTTTTATTGTTTACAAGCTATATATTTTCATAAAAGTTGACGTATCTCAATATTTGTCATACATACATTCTCATAATTAACTTTTTTTTTTTTATATTTACAATACAAAACGCGCAACCACATTGACAGCAACCAATTTAACAGTATTTTAAGCATAGAAACCATGAAATACCACAAACAATTTAATTTGATAATAAAGTCAGTATGTTGTCGGTAAAAAATAATGAATTTCGCACAAATTGCCAGTGTCACCTGCGGTTTGTTGGCCTTAAAGTGTAAACACAGATTGAAAATAAGTGTGCATTTTTTACAAGTATTTATTTGGCCATTTTTTGTTGTTGTAATGTAAAGTTTTTCATGTGCTAACATTTTTAGCTGTTTATAGAGTTTATAGATTTTATAGAGTCAGTTATAGATTTTAGCACAACTTTTTGCTAATATAATAATAAATTAGTCAAATATGCCTAACTAAGTAGTTGCTGTGACATAAAAAGAATTTGTTAAAGTTTTTTAACTTAAAATGTGGTTGAAAATAATTACTGTACTGGCGTATTAAAACTGCAAATTATTTTTAATTGACATGCGTTTTTTGTATTGTGTTCATAGAATAGTAGCGACATAAGCTAACTTTTTACTTGCTAATTCTTATGCTGCAAACTGTAGTTCTAGAATTTTAGAATGTTGTTAAGAAAATAGAAAACAAAATATAAATTTATTTATTTAATTAATTATTGATATTTTTATTAATTTTAATTATTAKATATTTTTGTAATAGTACAAGCTCTTGCGTATTAAATACTACTGAGGGCAAAAAATAATAATAGTATTTATTTTAAAATTGCGTGCGAAACCCTATTTCGCCCAATATTTTTCTTCTATGTTGGTATGACTGTCACTGACATCTGTTTCAAATGTCACATCAAAATAAAGTTCAATCGGCGATTTTTACGATGAGTGAACTTTTGGAAATTTTTTAAAACGCAATTTTTTATAGTTTGTAATATTTTTGTGCAAGTAACTTTTAATTTTTTCTAAAGCGAATTGAAAGGAAAAAATATAAAAATGTTAAAAATGCATATTTTTTATTTGAATTATATAATTTTTTTTTCATTTTTGAGGTGTTTTTTTTTTTTAATTATAAGCAAAAATCATTAAGTACGTTGTATATTTAAAATTTGTTAATACATAAATTTTCTCTTATTTTTCAATTATTTTTTTTTTTACTTAATGTGTCGGTTTTAAGGGATTCAAAAATTATAATATTAATTCATGTAAATATTTAATTTTTTAATTTTCAATTTATATTTTTTTGTGTGAAAATTGCAAGCAAATAACCTTTTACAACAATTTTTTAAACAATATTTGCAGTAAATAAATTAAATTTTTTCTTAATTGGAAATGAAATAAAAGCATACGTACATACATACATGTAGGAATAACAAACAAACAAAAAAAAAAAAATTTAAAATTTAAAAGACTAAAAATAACAAAACCTATATAATTTAACTTTACAGGCTTTTTGATACTGTATATTTTATTTATTTTTTCTATATATCAAAAACAAAGCAAAAATTTTAAAAACTAAAAGCAAAAAATTAAAATTTAGCATCAAAAGGCTTTTTTGTTTCCCTGTTTTATATTGAATTAAGTGTCTGAACACGTTTAGTTATTCATGTTTTTTCACGCCAGAAAAATATTTTGCTTT
>NW_017537045.1:3434037-3458303 GCF_001853355.1 Bactrocera latifrons | reverse complement strand
ATTATCTCTACACTTTAAGTGTTTTCATTCTTAAAAAATTTCCATTTAATTTTTTATACTAAATAATAACTTTTTCCTTAATTTTTTTGGTAATAATATCTTCTGAAAATTGTTTTATTTAGTTTGAAATCTCTACAATTCAGATCATTAGTTTGAATTCTCTACAATTCATACTTTTATTTTTATACAGACTTTGTTTCATTTAAAAAATTTCTCATCTTTGGTTTATTGAAATTTTTTTTTTTATTTTGTGTAAAATCTTCACAGACTAAGACTTTTCGCTCTTGAAATTGTTAGGCTCTCTTAAAAAACATCTCATTTTATTAATTTTGCAGTATTTTTAACACTGTAAAATAAAATTTTTTTTCTCAAACTTAATTAGTTTTTGGTAATATTTACCTCATGAAAATTGTTATATTTGTGATAAAATTTCTGCAATTCAAGACTTATCATTAATTTTCATTCTTAAAAAAAATTTTCCAATTAATTTTTTTATTTATAATAATAAATTTTTCTATTTATATCATTCTTTGAGAATATTATAACCAGAGAATTGTTTTATTTTGTTTAAAATCTTGGCAACTTAAAACTATTCATTCTGAACAACTGTTTAGCTTGGTACTATTTTTATCTTTGTTTTAACACTCTTGCCTAAAAAAAGTCTTTACAATTTAAAACTATATTTTTTTAATTTTATTTTTTTGAAGTAAAATATTTTTTACGATTTTTTATTATTTTTATTTGGTAAAATGCAACTTCTCTCATTCATTTAAAAAATGGTTCTTTTGAAATATTTTACGCCAATTCAAGTAGTAATTTGACTTATTTTTGTGGTCTATGCAATATATTCACATAATTGCTGTCATGCTGCTCTAAATGTTTGATATTGTATATTTTTCTCTACAAAATAGATTAACATTTATGCAAAAATAGAAAATTTTCCCATAAAGCATATGCAATCGCTACGCTATGGGCACATAAATTCATCAATACATGCATATTTATAATTTAATGGCTGGAAAAAGGCCGATAGCTTTTCAATAAATTTCCAGATTTGGCGAGTTTTTTGCGCTTTTCACTTATTTTCCACTATTGACTTTCGTGTATTGGCAAGCACAGTCAATTTATGTTATGATTTTTCCTGTTTGTTGCGGTTTGGATTTCATTTCTGATAAACCACCACTGACGTGCAATCACTGTTGCTTTAGCTGTTGCAGCGGCGTAGAGTTGCCAAGGCACGCGTTGCGGTGCAAAAAAATTGGCATTTACAAATGAAGAAAGTAAATAAAAAGGCGAAACAAAAAATAAATAAATGCACAAAAAGGGATAAGCGACAAAAAAAAATATTAAAAACGGCGTGCGTTGAGTGCTGTGGCATGCGTCAATGCAACAAATGAATAATTGAAGCGAAAAGTGCGGTCAGTGATGTACTTTTTGATGCAACTGCACGCATACATATATAGATATTTTGTACATATAGAGGTATTTTTGTGTGCGCATGCAATTTCAATTTCTTTATTGTGCACTTTTGCAAAAATGAAAATCACTGTAGTTGTACGTGCCTGCCACAAACAAACAAAGTGGATGTTGCAAGTTATACACTTGTATAAGTAGTACTTGTGGAAAAGTTATCGGTTTGAGGCACACAAAAAAACAAATTAAAAAAAAAAAAAAAAAGAAAAACGTGTTCGAGTATTTTATAATTATTTCTGCTTGATTTTGTGGTTTTTGTTAAATAATTTTCTGTGAAATTTTAGAAGTGGCAAAGATTAAAATAGCTTTCACAGCAAGAGAAAATATTAAATTCAAGGAAATTAAAAATTGAAAAAAATTATGAACAATAAATAAGTTATAATCACTCGAACATTTACCGAAAGATATTTACATAAATATAACTGATAATATTAACGGCGTAAGATGTTAAATTGGTTGTGAGTACCCAATAAGTAGCTCTTGACCAAAACGCAGTGACGGCTTAAAATACCTATAAAGGTATTATATTCTAAGAACCTCCGGTGACGAGGTGAATTGATCACGCTTCGAAATAAGCATCCACAACGCCTAAGTGCTGCCTTTAGTTATTAACTACCCATGGGAGTGAGCCAACAGAGCAACGCGGTACCCTACAAATGAGCGGAGAAAACTACTTGTGACTCGCGCCAATCTGGAGTGAGACCAGTAAGATCCTAATTAAGGTATACTGGAAAGAAACTGACATGAAAATTTTGCTAGTGGGCTTGTGAGAATGAATTTCCGCCACGCTAACAAGCACGGGTAACACCATGCTGAAATAGCTTGTAGAGAAATATCACAGTCCCTTCTGTCTCATTTACTTTCTAAGTTACCATTAAATTAGCCTTTAAGTTTAGAGAGAACCTGAGCTGTTCCCAAGACACTCGATGCTCTGTAGACGGAACCGATATGGATTGTTTTCTGGCCAAGAACTGGCAAAGCGGCAGCGTTGCTCTAAAATATCTCATGAATTTCTAATGCCGCCACAACCACAACAACAGAGAAGTCTTGATTAGCACCTGGTTGGATCTGAACATAATTTTCAAGTAGGAGCAGTGTCAAGCCTCGAATGACCCACTGCATGTGTCGACAATCATCGGCGGAATCAGTCGCTACAAGCAAGTATAGTACTACTGTTTCCACATCGACGACCACAACAGCAAATCTAGAAAGAACTTTAACGGAACAAAATACTCAAATTTCGGAAAAAATCATCTCTACTCTACAGAATTCCCCAAGACAAGAGTTGTGCACAAAATGGGCCTGGCAGAAATATTGTCCCTTGAAAAGTATAACGTAATTTTAAAACAAAAAATTTTAGATATAACGTCGCAGCGCGACTGGAAGAGCTTTTTTATTATTATAAGTTACCGATGGAACTAGGAACTAGCAGCCTCTATCTGAAACCAACAAGGAACTAGTTGATTTATCTCTTGATTTCTCAAGGCTATAGAGTTTGAAATACGGATTTTATGGTTAACTATTTAAAATAATTTTTCCTTAGCTTTACTATTCCGATCTGTTATAAAACCTGCACTTTTGCATTTTTTTACTAATTTCCAACATCAAATCAATTCACAATCACTTCAACTCACACTTAAGATTTCATTTCTGAATTTTAATGGAAAATAATAAATTTGAAGCAAAAGTTTAACACCTTGATATTGCTCCATCATAAAACTGAGTGAAAATTTCTTGAATATTAAATATTTGCTTACACTAGACTTAAAGCTTTTTGCAAAATTGCGTTTCAATAATTTAAAAACTTTAATTTAAGCCCACATCAAATCGTATGGTGTTTGCCAAATTCACTACAATTGAGCATAAATACAGTGGAGATTAAAAGTTTTTCACACGTTTACGCATACAATTAATTTTTGCAGGGGTTGAGCTGCTTTTTAAGTTGAAAATGCTTAGAAATTTCTCACTAAAATACAAGCAGGTAGAAAATCATCATATTAAAATTAGTTAAAGAACGGTTGAGTGAAATTTTTAGATAATCCAACCAGAACTTTTTTACAGCTTTTGAACTGTTATGTATGGAATATTTTTAACCGAAATCTCATTGTTGCCATCTACTAAAACCCATTACTTTTAAGAAAATCAGTTCGTTGTAAGGAAAAATGAAGTCAGCTTACTGTTTATAGTTGAGCTTGTAGTTCAAACTAGTTTCGAAGTAGTTTCTAACTATTTAATATTGACTGCAGGGTAAAGTGTATAGCACTCACACATATTTTAAAGCGCCACAAAATTTATTACTTTCACTAAAATCACATAAATTTCCAATACTGATAATGGCATTGCTTTGTGCAACAAATACATATATGCATGTGAGAAACTAAATAGAAACTGTTAAGAAAATAAGAGAGTGCCAATCAATTGTGAGTGGTGGAATACTAATGGTAGTTTGCAGTGAAGTAAATTTTAGTATGGATATTACAAAAATATGGAAATTTCGCTATGAAGAAATAAAGTTGTTTAAGCTACAAAAGGGCAAACTTGTTATATAAAAATTAGAAATTGAGTTTCAATGGTGGTAATGGATATAAGTACATGTGTGTGTTGAAAAATATATTTAAATACTGCAAAAAATCTATAATAAAACACATCATATAAAAGCTGCCGTCTTTTTACAACCATTAACTCGTTTACAATATATTAAAATACGCTATTTATTGTAAAATCAGTTTATTTTTTTACTTTTGAAACATTTTGTGCACCACAACTAAAATTTAAACAAAAATGTTGTAACTATTGTATCACGCGCCTAATTGTAGGCAACAATTTTATAAAACTTCGCTAAAATTACATAATAATTGAACCAAGCGCCTAATTGTAGGCAACAATGATATAAAAATTCGCTAAAATTACATAATTATTGAATCGAGCGCCTAATTGTAGGCAATAATTGTATAAAACTTCGCTAAATATACATAGTTATTGCATTGATCGCATATTGTAGACAATTATGGTGTGAAACTTCGCTAAATTACATTATAATTTTATTGAGCACTTAATTGTAGGTAAATTTTGTATGAAACTTAATAATTACTAAATAATAATTATAATTTTAGGAAAAAATAGCGTATTTGTGGCTTATTGAATAAATATATAAAAACCTTTTAGGATAATTTTTTGAAGTGATAAGAAATATTTTTTTGCCAAAAAATTTAAAAATGCCTTAAACTTACTTTGAATGTTCTTTATGGCTCTGTAAAATTTAGTTCTTGTTTACATACCTGAAAAATAGTACAAAAACAAAAAATTAATTAGAATCTTTTACAATACACTTTCTATGTAGACTAATATATAGTATAATAAATGAATAAAAAATACAACTCGTAGTATGGCAAACAGCTTTACCGAAATACATTGTGGCCAATTACACATTTTATTGGCAGTTGATGCCATCAGCTTACCAGTAAGTGTGTATACCAGCTAGTACACACATACATCTGTATCTAAATAGTATAAATATTATATAACACACATTTTGTCGAAGTTTCTAAAAACAAGAAAATTGCTTCAACATTTGTGGTCTAGAAATTGCATGCAAGCTCCTGCGAATAAAATGTATTTAGCACAAATAAACACGCCTGTCATGCAATCTTATATTTGGCACATTCAGCGTCACTTGCGCAAAATAAAAACAAAAACATTGGCAATAACAGAAATGTAATTTACACAAAATCTAATGTCACACCACCAACACTCAAACACGTCTGCCAAAAAGCTAACGGAATTGCTGTGACAGCATGTAAACATTGACGTTTGAGGTTAAGTGGCAGCGCAGAAGACATACACACATATATGTGTGAAGGTATGTATGCCAGTTCGCAGATAAACATAAATAAATACAGACTTGGTAAGAAAAAGCAAAACGTAAAGGAAGCGCAGGAGTAATGACGTGGAATGAGAGCGTGACTGTGTTTGTTGAAAATGCTACAAAAAAGGAAATTGCGTATGTCATTAACGAAAAGTGATGCTACCAAAGCAGATATAGGACTGCAAGGCTGTTTACTATAGCACTGAAATAATTTTAGACTTGATATGTTAAATAGTAGATTTATTTGTTGTCGAAAGCTCTTAAATTGACTTTTTGCATTTTCTTGGAATTCAATTTCTATTGTGAATTTCGACTTACGCCTAATTTGCCACAAGCTGCTTCCTATATATCCAATCAACAGCGCTTAATGCTGCACACTTCCCCCTGACCTTTGCCATATTCGTTTTGTACCGTTATATATACAGTTACGCTGATGGCTTATAAACAAAGTCAATGATAATGATATTTATATGTGAGCCAATTTACTTTTGTTTTTTTTTTTTTTTTCTTGCTGATTACATTTAACCTCCTGTCATTTAATGTTCTTAAAGCTAAATGCTTGATATTTTTACTTGCAGCAAGTAAGATTACAGTCGTGAGCATACAAGTGTGACCACCTAAAGAAAAACATTTTTTATAAACATCTCAACTGAAACTCGAGCTAAGCTGGTGTCTTTGACATCGAATTAAAATTCTATATTTAATGACCAGAACTGTTTATGTTACCAATATCGCTGCTAAGTGCGTAAAAGTAATCGAATAAGAGAGAAGAAGCGCAGAGGAAGACTGGAAATAATAATGATAAACTGATAACCGTTAAAACAACAACAACAACTGGCCAACAACAATGCCAAAACGACACCTAAATGATTTGCAGGATGTGAAGGAGAGGAAAACACCCAAATGAGTTGAAGTATACAACGCGTATCATTAACGCCACTTATCCAACTTACGTGCTGCTACTCAAGGCGATAAAATTCGTTTTCTTATCACCTCAAAGTTTGTTGCCACCTCTTCATTGAAGCTATTTCACGAGAATAAAAATGGCAATCAAAATGAGTTTTCAAATGAAGATTTGTTTGCAAAAGTTTGTGGCGTAAAACGTTTTTTTTTGTGGTTTTTTTTTTGTCTAAAGTGCTTTTTAAATTTAAATAATGCTATTTGGCAAAAAGTTTCTAAAATAACAAAATAAATCTCCGCTGATATGCATGCACTCAGCAGGAAGTGCTTTTTTGTCTCCGTTTTCTGTATTGCCGAGAGCGAGCTTTCAGCTGTGCGCCTTTTCCTTTCCTTAGACATAAAAAAAGGTTTACTTGTTTTCTGTTAGCAGTGATTTGAAATGATTTACATGTTTGAAGATGAACATGCCTGAAGAAATTAGGAAAAGTTTGTGGCAACAACAGCGCAAAACAGCTCGTGGATGCACAAAACGAGTTACAAGCGAGTTAGTAAAAGTTTTGGCGCATAAAATCAAGTCATGTGCGAACATGTGTGAAATCGAAGCGTATTTCTATGAAAAAAAAGTAATAATAACCCATAATCCTTTTTCAAGTTAACAAAGTAAAGTAGCAGCACGCAAAATATGAGTTAAGCTAACCATTAAGCGGTTTATGTACATATTAGAGTTAGTAAAAATAAACAGGCTTCAACATATTTTATTAATTATAAAACATAAACATATTTACTACTTTCTCTCACCTAATAAATTGCACGTGCATACAAGCGCTTATTTTTATCCGAACAATAAGCTGCACTCATCGATTAAATCGATTTTGTGTGCTCACTATGTAAAACAAGTGATTTGTTTTGCAGCTGTTGAAGCTTTGGCAAACACGTGTGTTAACAGCACATTTTGTCTTACAAAGAGAGTGCAGAAAAAGCTGATGCAGCAAAATATATGTAAAATATTGTGTAAATAATTAATTGAACTTGCTGTGTTAAAGAAATTAGGCATGTAAACTGTAGACAACCAACTTATAGTTACCAATATTTTGTTGTAAAGAAAAGTTTAGTGCATAGTTAACGCGTTTCGTGTAATTCAGAAGTGGCATAATGAAATTTGATATGTTTTCGGAATATTTTTAGTGGTTTGTGCAATGAAATGGTGCAAGCTGCTTTCTGATGTTAAGGATATGTTATAGCTTGGTGGTAAATGAAACGTTTAAAATTTTTGGATTCATAACTTTTGTCGTGCGATTTGCCACGAAATGGCGTTACTTTATTATTATTTCATTGTTCCAATACTAGGGACATTTGTTGGAAAGCTAAATTCATTGTCTAGCAGCCTCAGCATATGACATAGAAGAAGTCAATGGGCTTGGCCGACATAGAACGTACTGATCGGTCAATAAAGTTTAAAAATGAGGAACTGGAAAAAATTTGCAAAGTCTGATAATTACTTAAACAGCTACAGGGTGGCTGATGAAAGCCGCTACCAAGAAAAGAATTAAATAGCTTTTTTTCTATTTAATGAATCTGGTTAATTTTTTTTATTTTGCAGATTGACTTTTACATTTAACAAAAATGTATAACTGGGACACTGAAACAAGAATTTTGATTGTCCGCCGCTATCACGCACTGGGGTTCGTAGTTTCGGTTCAAAGAGAGTTTAGGCGCACGTTTGGCGGCAATTCTCCGAGTAGATGGACCATAATGAGACTTGTAAACAATTTTGCCGAGCATGGGACAGKCAACAGAAGACCTTACCATCGAAACCCTTCAGTTCGAACGGACGAAACAATCGCTGCTGTAGCTGCTGCCATAGAAAACAATCCACGTGTTTCGACAAGAAGCTTATCTGCTCAAATGGGTGTAAGCAGACAGTCATTACAGTCAATTATGCACAAAGATTTGGACTTATGCCCATATAAAAATCAAATGCCCATCAAACTGAATGCTGCAGACTTGCCGATTCGCTTGGAATTTCGCCAGAAGATGCTTCAAATGTTGGAAGAGGATGGAAACATGTTGAACTGTCTTTTCATGTCTGACGAGGCCCATTTCGATTTAAACGGCAACATAAACAAACAAAATTGTCGAATATGGAGCGCTTTCAACCCATAGATACTCCATGATACGGAATTGCATCCACTTCGTGTCACAGTGTGGTGTGCAGTTTCATCACGCTGCATTGTCGGACCCTACTTCTTCGAAGGAAACGGTCACACCGTTACGGTTGTTGGAGACCGTTACTTAAGATGTTGAGAGAGTTTTTCTATCCATAATTACGCCGAATACGAATTTCTTTCAACTCTGTGTGGTTTCAGATAGACGGTGCAGCTCCTCACATAGCCCAATCTGTTATGACAGAATTGCGATGAAAATTTCCCAATAAGCTGATATCCAGAAACTCCACATTCCGTTGGCCACCCAGATCGCCTGATCTTACTGCACCTGACTTTTTCTTGTGGGGTTATTGCAAACAGGAAGTCTACAAAGCAAAACCAACAAATTTGAATGAACTAAGGCAATCCATTCGAGAAACAATTGCGGCTATTCCTGTCTCAACTCTCCAAGCAGTAATGAACAACTGTTTGGTAAGATGCCGCACATGCATCAACGTGCAAGGGGGGCATTTAAATTCCATTATTTGTAAAACTAATAAAGCATATTTAATAAAATTGAATGAGCTTTAACACGAATAAAAGAAAAATGAATTCCATACACTGCAAAAAAAAAAAATTTATTTGAGTTTCTTAATGTAGCAAATTTCATCAGCCACCCTGTATATTAAAACTTTTAAAACAGTCGTAACCTAGAAACTAGTAGTCAAGAAAATAATGCTGCTTTTACTACGATAATGATGGCTGAGGAATTAAGTACGGGTATAAACTTTATTTGGACAATTCTAACTAAAGATTTGAGTAAAAGAAGGTTTGCGTGCTTTTCATTCCACGCGTATTAAATAAAGTGAACGCGGGTTTGATGGAAAAACATATTTCTTTCCGCTCCTGGTAATCGCCAGATCTATATCCGTGTGGCTATTATCGAGCTTCAAAACTGAGAACCCAGCTGAAGAGCATTCTATGGTAACATCCCAGACATTCAAGCAGCTATTAATAATATGAAAAATCGCTGGTTGATTGTTTGTTAGGTATAATGGTACCTATTGTGAATAAATAACAACTTTCAAAGAAAATATAATGTATATTTTATTCTAAAGGATGATCCGAGGTGCTTTTTTCAAAAGCCTTTCTTTAACAGATGACTTGTGAGTCGTGTCAAGCTGTCATGTTATTTTTATTCTATATTTTTTATCAATTATCATTGATCTCATTATTATGGTAAGACTCACACTTGAACAGCGTTTCCAAATCGTTAAAGCTCGTGAGCTCGGTAACATTTGGTTTCAACAAGAAGGCAGCACTTCTCACACATTGCACTTTACGTAAGACAGATTTATTGAGAGAACTTCCGTGAGATAATTTCAGGTTTCGAGCCGATCGATTGGTCACCAAAACCGTGTGATATCACACCGTTAGACTTTTATCTGTGAGTATGTATAAAGTAAAAAGTTTATGCGGTCAATCCCGCTTCGATTCACGTTTTGGAACAAAACATCACGCGTGTCCCCAGTTACTAATCGAAATGACTCAACGGATCAACTTTGAAAGAGATAAGCTTCAAAAAACCTCGAAATAGAGGACTCTTTATATAAAAAAATTTCGGTTATTTTTAGGACATTCCTTGTGTTTAATTATCTAAGCAATCAAATTCAATGGATTTAAAAAAGCACTACATTACAACATTGACGACTTCATTTAAGCAACAGGCAACCTAATTTACACAGAGTATCTGGTATATATAGTATAGGTAATCTATAAAAGTCTTTGTTCCATATTTCAACTATGCAGAAACGTCTACTTGCTATTCAATGTAAAGTAAACCCTCTTTAGGCACTCATTGCGTTCACAATACGATGATTTATATTTTTTCTTACATCTGATGGGCTAAATAAATCTTTTCTTCCCGAGTTTGCCCAAGAACGAAAATGGGTTGAATATGTGGGTAAGGAAAACTCATTAAGTACTTGTCGATTAATTGCGAGTTTCATCTCATTTAACTATGAATTATTTCGCCTTTTGCGCCTTACGCGCAGGAAAAAAATTAAAAAGAGTGCTGCTGGATAAAAGTGTACAGATATCTGCTAATTAATCTTTCGACTCTGTGCTCGACTCAACGCAAGGACACTCGCAGCAATATAATTATGGTACTACGTAAGACACTGCTTGGTTAACAAGCAAAAGTGGGCGCATGAAAAACGGTATTCAGCCAGCGGTTCGTGCGGAATCGTGTTAAAGAAGGACCGGAATAAAAAGGTAAAAGCAACGCTGCAAAACTTTTTGCAAAGCTCCAAATAACTATATATTTGCAGCAATATTTTTTGTTTGCTTAAAGAGATTAAGGATGTGCGCTATATTGGAGCAGGCGTGGAAAGGGGTGTGCATTTAAGCGCTTAAGCTATACTTATATACGTACACAGGCGATATTATGCGTTTCTTTTGCACGCAGCTACTACTTTCTATTTCAAAGGACTGCCAGCACTCAAGCTGCATGCCACAATTGACTGCTGCCTCGAGTTCATAAGCACTACAGCTGAATATCGACAGTAATTACGCTTACTACTAAGTACTAATAACTATCGTGGATTTCTTGTATACGCACACACACACGCATACGCCAATTGCTAAGCACTTAATGCCACTCCTTTTTTACGCTGAAATTGCTGTAGTTAAGTACTTTTTAATTTCTTCTTCATTCACAACAGCGTAGCTTATCTCATCTATCCGCGTCTAGTTACAGGCAGCATGTCCAACTCGAGACAGGCCATTTACTTGTGCATGCCTTCAGCGTCGTACACTCGTTTAGCTCGGCGCTAATCCGCGTGGCTTAAACTCGCTGAAAACTAACACCTAACACCTACTGACCCGCACATAAAGCCCAAAGCCCCGAAGCGGAAGCGCAACTACAATTTTTCTACTTTACTTAAATTTTTTTTTTTTGCCACTACTATTTCTGCTGCTTCTTCCACTTACTTCTTCGTACTACTTAAACGTGCAATGTCTTAGTTGCACTATTAGCAAGTGCGCTTGCGGCATGTGTGCGCCTGTGTGGGTGTTGCCACATCGGAAAAATTCTATTGGCACTCCCGCCCGCCTCTGCTGACAGGCACTTGCTTTCGATAGTGTACTTTCTTTGTGTTTCTTTTTTTTTGCTTGCTTGCTTGCTAGCTGCGAAGTTATTTCTGGTAATCTATATTGCAAATCTACGCTTTCTCTTGCGTCTACTCCTTTTGCGCTGAGCGTGTTTCTTTTGTGCACACACACAAGCATACCGATGTTGTGCAAGTTCTTGCTTGGTGTGTATGTGTGTGTTTGGATACGATAGCGTCGATTTGGGTCAACTTGTCTACTTACTTAAAAAATAAAGACGCTTAGTCTTTTGACTTCCTTATTTGTCGGTGACGGTGTTGCTGTGAGCGCGCTCATCTCTGTGTGGGTGCATTTTGAGTGGCTTCTGCTTTGGCTGCCCCGAAGACAGTAATATTGCCACGGCAACTTCACAATTCTCTTGCTTGCCACACAGCACATACATATACATATATTCGCAACACATACTATATAAACTTACACCACCATTTTTGGTTGCGCTGCTGTGGTTCGGCTGGTGCATTCACATCACCAAGTTTGGTTAGCTGCAAATCAGCGTGCTTGGTATTAAGTCAAGTAATGCACCGCAGTTACAGCACATACATAGCTACCATATATAAATTTATGCGCGACAAGTCAAGCTAAGTCAAGTGGCCTGTAGGCCATTGTCGTCGTTTGCGCCTCCACTGTAGAGTGTGGCAATGCCGCGCCGCCTACGGCTTGCGCGGCTTACAAGGATCAGCAGAAATGAACAGCATTGACAATGCAGTTTAAGCATTTCAGCCACTTCAGCTGCCACTATAACGCTACTATTGCCCACTTTTGGAGTCAACACCATCAGCGCTTCAGTTGCTATCGTTGCCACAATCTTTTTTCGCTGCGTTCCGCCTCTTAAAATGTACGCGCAACGTTTCGTCGCATACGCTTTGCCATGGTATGCTACGCATAGCGTTTACAAGCGTCACTATTATTATAAAAATTACAATTTTGTTGCCGGCATGGCCAATAATAGTGTTCAATACATGAAATGATTGCCTTAAGTGGCACTGTTTCGCGTTTTGGTGTTGTTGTAAATGCATACAATGCATAGTTTGCCTCATTACACGGTTAACATTTGCGATTGCGGCTTTTTATGGCAAAGCAGGAAAGGCACAGGTGTGGTGTCGTGGTATTGTCGAAGGCCACTTTTGGGAGAGAGCATTGCAAGTCGAATCAAAGCGGTCAGTGCAAATTAATGGGTCTGTGCCGATAATTGTTGCTAACCACATAAAATTAGTTTATTTAGATATTCATAAGGGAGTTGAGAATTGGTAGCGGTAGCAAGAAAGTGTAAAGTCAAAGCGGGGATTGGTATGGCGAAGAGCTATTCATAGTTTGAGTTTATAAAACTCTCATTCTACTGAAGATACACCCAGTATATGAGGTGAAATCTGACAGCTGTCAAAGTGACAGTTCTCATAATAAATAAGTTTCTGAGCGTTTTAACCAATTTCTGTTCTGGTTGGATACCCAGGATAACATAAACAGGTTTTGAAACCAGCAGAAATTGACAAAATACTCTCCAGTGCTTTAAAAGTACCGTTACTTTGATGTATATTTCTTAATTTTTACAATTTTGGTGAAGACAGTTTAATAACTCAGTGAATATTTCATTTTAGACGATGGTCTGCTTAGATAAAATTTTCAAAAATAAACGTAAAATTAAATTAAATAAAGAGTTTGACTATTAATTTGAATAGCGGGAGAAGATTTAGAATCTTTTTAGGGAAAAATTTTATAGGTGTGACAATTTTTTGTTTTTTAACTTCTTATGTTATCGATTTAACTTATTCCGTCTATGGTTATGAGAAGGTGGGAAAAAGTCATTCAAATTGATATTAAACGGTCTTTAGATGACAGTTTGTGGTCACATAAGCACACCCAAAATTCCGCTGACCACCCACTCATTTCCGATATCTCTACCTAAACTAGCGTTTCGCTTTGTACCTATATAATTAAAAAATAAAAAAAATCCATGACTCTTGACTTTATAATCTCCATTGGATCCGATATCACATATACGGCTGTTTTTTTGACTTAATAATCTCAACTGGGGTATCAAAAGACTGATACCACATATGCGGCATTTTTTGGAGCGGAGTCTTCGAAGGAGCATTTGGTATCCTAGCCTATATACTAAGGTTACGCACTTTAAATGGTAACTGACATGATCAGGGTTGCATTTAAAAGTGAAGACGCCACAAAAGCTATTTGAAAAACTCTTAAAAAATATCAAGCTTTAAAGTTTAATAATCATATAAGTTACTTAGTTTTAGTCTATTTTCTACAGTACAAATCCTCTCTATGAAAACGCCTTTATAGTTTTCATTTTTTTTTTTGTTTTATTTCCCAATGAGCAATTTTTTGGATTTCTGGAGCTTCAGTTCCCTGTAATGTTAAATAAGTTCATGTGTGTTTGTAATTTTTTTGTTCAGGCTCACTACTCTCTTGAGAAAAGGACATCAAGCACATGAACTCTCAACGTAATTATAGCAGTTGTTGTAGCAAAGTGATTGAGTGCAGAAAATTGTTAGAAGTACTCAATAAGTCACTTACGGACCAGCACAAAAAATGTATTTTCAATTGCCATCACTTAATTTGAGGTTAAAGAGCGGACTAACACACTTTTTTGAGGACCATGGTACTCTGGTAGTCGTGATCTGGAACTAATGATCTTCACAAAAAAATATGCAATTATCTTATCAGCTGCACGCTAACCTCCATCAATTAATGCCAACTCATTTCTAATGCCAACTTTGTACTAATTAAACGCTATTTTTTCAGCAGTGGTTCTCTTTTTGCTCTCCAACATTTTTGCACTTCCGTACAACAATTCCGACAACAAAGCCTGCATTTTATAGCAATCAACGGTGGTTCATTTAATTGTCAAATACTGCTAACGATTAAAGTGAGGCAGAGCACAAGTAAAGTAGGGAATATGTGTGTATGTTTGTCGGTAAGTAGTTATTGAGTTGTCGGGCTGGCGGTAAATTACGCGGAAACTTTTTGATGTTGACCAGTTAGTTGCGGCTGCGCACAAGCGCTGCCCGGCCATTCAAGTAGCATAGAATTAAGTGACGTAGCCTGTTTGTGGAGCGGGGAGAGCAGCGTGTGGTCGTGTTTAGTGAGCGCACTCATTGCTGGTGACATTTATGAATGCACAAACTAAATGCTTAATGGATGGAGGGCAACTTTTACTAATTACTTGTGGGCATTTAAAAATTCCAAGAATAAAATTGAAGACAACAAAAGGTTGCCATGCAGTATTTAACAACAATTGTGCAAAGCAAGGAGTAGAATGAGCCAACGACATAATAGAAGAAAGCTTTTAATGGCGGTGAAATATGAAGAATGGAAGAAACAAAAAAAAAAAAAAAAAAAAAAAAAAAAAAAAAAAAAAANAAAAAAAAATTAATTAATTGAAAGGAAAGCGCAGGTTGGCTGAAAATTAAACATTAAATACCGAGAATGTATTTACAAAGTAACACAATTAGACTCTTCTTCAATTTTCAGAGCTTATAGTTTGGGTTACACAGGGTATTTCACAAGATACGAGCTCCGTTCTATTCAATATCATATGAATGTCTTAACATAAACTCATGATTGGCGCGAGGATATGAGTTTCTGTTGGGGAATCAAAGATTGGCCCAGGACGGTATGATCTGTATTCATGCTCGATTTTCTAGACTATCAAAGTTCGCTTTTAGCTCATGGATATGGAAGACTGAACAGAGGCTATATTTGTTAAAAAGTAAGACTGTTGCGATGAAGAGACATATTTCCAACTGTAGACATATTTCCAGCTGTAGATTCGTAAAAAAATATAAAATACATTTGGGAACTAACAACTGATCTTAGAGGGATCTACGTAATTATAAAATTTTTTTCTTGTTCATTTTCTTTAGGGAGATATGTCGGCAGAACCCTTTCTTTGTGTCATTTCGATTTCATAAGGTTTTATATTCAACAGTAGGAATAAATGTCACCAACAGGACATTTTCTTCCCGACAGCTGATCAGTATAGCACTTTTAAATACTTCAACCATAACCCTTAACAAGTAAAGTTACGGTAAAATTAACCGCACTCGTATGCTAATCAACTACATTCTATGCTTCCTTGTGGTTGTTGCGTTTAGAATAACTGAACTCATACTTTATCTGACTAAATTCTATCCTTTAGAGGTCTAAAACAGCTAAAAAATTTTGAACTCAGGTTTTTTTCAGCTTTTTTAATTTTTTTCAAATTATCTTAACTCGGGTTTTACTCAACCAAATTTTTTCATTCTTTACTGGTTTATTGCCGTTAAAATTATGTTAACTCGTATATTGCTCGCCTAGATTTTATTTTTTAGTAGTCTAACACTGTTAAAATTATATGAACTCGAATTTTGTTTGACTAGATTTTTATCCTTGGTGGTCTAATGTAATTAAAATTAAGAGTTTAACATTTATTCAACTATATTCTTTTCTTTAAGGGTCTAACACAGTCTAGATCAACTGAATTCGTATTTTAGTCGACTATGAACTAGGATTTTATTCAACTAGATTATAGTTTCCAGAAGAAGAGGATTATAGTTTTACGACAACTCGGATTAATTTGACCAAATTTCATAATTCAATGTATTAAAAGGCTTAAATTTAAAAGATCTATATTTCATTTCATTCTTCAATGTTCTAAAAAGCTTACATTTAAAAGATTTATATTTCATTTTTTAATGAGCTGAAACTGTTAAAATTATGTGAACTCGGATTTTATTCGTATATAATTTTATCTTCGTTATATTGCTGTTAAAGGTATGGCAGCTCGGATGTTGTTCGACTAGATTTCATCTTTGGTAGTCTTGTGCTATTAAAATTGTAGGAACTCGTATTTTATTCGACTAGATTTCTTTCTTTAGTGATCTAAATCTGTTAAAATTATGTGAACTCGGATTTTATTCGAATTGATTCTACTCTATAGTGTTCTAACACTGTCAAAATTATCTAAAACCGGATTTGGTTCGACCAAATTTTTATGTTTTGTTATTTAAGGCTATTGAAATTATGTGAACTCATATGGTATTCGACCATATTCTATGCTTTAAGGGTCTAACACAGCCTAGATCAACTGTATCCGGATTTTGGTCGACTAGATTTAATGCTTTAGTGGTTTGATATTATGAACGTTATCTGAACTTGAATTTTATTCGACTATAATCAATTGTTCAATGAACTCAGGCTGTTAACGTTAGGAGAACTCAGATTTAATTCTCATCGCTTACATTCTACGGTTTTCTCATAACTGAACTCATCTTTTATTGGACTAGATTCCATTCTTCAGTGGTCTAACGCTGTTAGAATCATTTAGACACTTTTTTATAAACACTATTTCACACAAGTTTTGTAAGAAACATTATATTGACAAGGAAACCTCTCTTGTTAAGACAACAATTAAAATAGTCATGAGGCAACTTCCAGGCACATTGCCTAATATATTTCGCGAGAAATGCTAGAAAAATGCATGTGAAACCAGCCACAGGAAGTGCAGCACAGCTTGAGCGAATTCAACAGCGATGCTGTCTGGTAGTTCAGGAAATCTTTGGGTCTTTAAGTGGCGGTTATGTGTGTGAAAAAAATTTCGAAAATCCACAGCAGACCAAGCCATGGCCTCCAGCATAACTGGCAACCACTCATACACGTACATAAATATGCATTCACAAACGCTATCATGTACAAGTTGACATATTTTATCAGAACATAGCTGAGCAAATAATTTACTGTAAGCTGCGGCATGAGACCACGAGAGCATGAGAGCATGAGAGCTGAAAATGTGCGGTACGAAATTGCAATAAATGCCAAGAATGTTGTCAACTCGACATAAATGCGCACTGTGCAAACCAATGCAAGACACCAACACACATATGAGTGTGTGTGCATGGCTAACTGACAATTTGCAGCAGCATGACATATTTGTAAATTTGTAATATTTACGCTAAATCCGCTGAGCTGACCAAACGCATACACAGCACATAGCTGACAGTGTTCTAAATAACTGCAAGCGAACAAAGCCAACGCAGGCAAAGCCGCCGCCGTAGCAGCACCAGGCAGTAGTAAGCTGTATGGCGTTTGCTATATGAGACAAAAGCATTTTCCGCATGGTGCATGCGGTTTGGTGTGCAGTGCAACATTGCAATATCTTGCCACAGCAACAACAAACAATAGTGTATAAGCCAGAGATATCAGTGAAGTCAAATAGCTGGAGTAGCAAGTGAGTGACAGTGCAGCACAGCTGTTTGAGCAGCACATGACTGCTTAAATAAAGCCAGTGACAATTGTGACTGCTTTGTAGATACTCTCTGGATATTTGTATAGAGTCTTCATATACATATGTATATGTATATCAGTTTGTAGTTTACAGCGCCTACTATACACAAGCTTGTTGCAACATCGCACAAATCATGCGCTTCGCACTACTGCTGTTTGTTTGAGATATATAAAACACATATGTGTATGTATATAGAAAGTGGTTATGTGCTAGCGCTAGTCGATTTTCACAGCACTTGCAAAAGTCTATTTGCTATACGCTTGTAGCTAATTGCAGACCACACCATTCTTCACATTTGTTGCATTTATCACTCTAATGTGCGTTTTCTTTCTCAATTACGTATGTGGCAGCAAGCATGATTTATTCAACAGCTGCTTGGTTTTGTGGTTTTGTAGCATATTTTCCCACTTTTATCCACTACATTTCATTTCTTTTTAATTAACTTACTATGTCTTCATTTGGCCATTTTACTTTTTTTTCTATTTTTTTTTTGTTTGCAATTTTACTTCACTTTTTGCAATTTTTCGTTTTTCACAATTTTTTCTTTTTTTACGCAATTCCTCTTCTCCATTTTTTTTTATTTTTTGCATTTTATTTTTTAT
The DNA here is from genome assembly GCF_001853355.1 of Bactrocera latifrons. Classification (NCBI taxonomy): domain Eukaryota; kingdom Metazoa; phylum Arthropoda; class Insecta; order Diptera; family Tephritidae; genus Bactrocera; species Bactrocera latifrons. Next base: position 3,439,871 of record NW_017537045.1, on the reverse strand, counting down.
GCTGTTAGTATGTATGTGTTGTCTCTCACTTTGTGCCATACTCGCTGCCTTATTGTTACGTCAAAATGTCAAGTGAGCATACCGTACATCTAACCATACTTCTGACATTTGCTGCCTCAGCACATTTATTGCTTTTTCGCGCATTTTTGTTGCGCACCATCTAACCTATTATGCGCTCTCCGGCAGATGCACCTTAAGTTTTTGTTCGCTTTGCGCTTACAGCATCATCGCCAGCTTTAAATGTCAAAGTATTAAATGTCAAAGGTGTTTCGCGGAGTGGCTGTTGTATTGTGATTGGATAGATATGTGTGTAGACCGTATGTAATAATAATTTATGCCGTTGCGAAGTGATTACATAAATTTGTGTGTAAATATATTTGAGAGTTGTTGGTAAATTTTGTGCTTTATTGAATTTGACGTGGAAGAATAAACACATAAATGAATGGAAGTATAAAAAATATTTGTTTTTTTATATTGTCCTTAATATATTAAAAAATTTCCATGCTTTTTGTCCTCAATATATTAAAAATTTTTAAAAAATTTTCATGCTTTTTAAAGATCTTATATTAGGTTGTCAAAAAAGTCTTGCGGTATTTTTTATTGAATTTTCAATTGGCATAAAATTATTTTTGATGACTCATGCCCAGCTCTTGACCGATGCTACGGCTGCTACGGCTGCTACTATGCCGGCCCCTTTCGACCAATTCAGCGATTTTATCGCAATTTTCGACGACAGGCCTCCCGGAGCGTGGCGCATCTTCGACCACCTCTACACCAGAGCGAAAGCGTTGAAACCATCGTTGTGCGGTGGAAATGGAAACTGTATCGGGTGCATAAACTGCACAAATTTTATTGGCGGCTTGAGATGCATTTTTGCTTTTATCGTAATAGTACTGCCGTATTTTCTCTTTATTTTGCTGCATGTTTGCGACGCTATAACTCACGAACGACTTAAAAGAAACGACAATCAATCAAGCACGTATTAGCGCGTGAAATGAGTTTTCCAAAAAGATATAGCATGACCCGATAAGACGAATAAAACTAGAACTACGCGCTCGCAACGCCAACTAGCGAAAATACCGCAAGACTTTTTTGACAACCTAATATTTACTAAATAATCGATAGTGACACGCATACGGTTCGGACGTAAAGCGTAAATCCTTTTTACATTATTCAGAAGTGGTTTAATAAATGAGTTATGTAAAGTAGTACAGTGGAAATATATGGTGTAAGTAAAGTATGCTGGCAGAGCACATATAATATTAAGTAAATAAACAACCAGTACTCAGTTGCATATAATGAAAAGGAATCGGAAGACGGAAGTGACGACGATAATGGCGTGAAAATTGTGAATTACCGCAAAAAAGTAATCAAATGTCGTGTCATTCGTTCGAAAAATCAGTGTTGATATACTACTCCAAATATTGTTGTGGAAAGGATAATGGCAGTGGCTAAATATATTGATAAAATTTAATAAATATTATTAGCAAACGATTTTATCTCGCAAAGTGAGTAATTAGCCTTAATTACTGATAAATTAGTAAATAATTAATTGCCATTAGCAGTTATTTATAGACTGTGGATGTTGCTTGTTATTGAATGAACCAATTAAAGCAATTAAGCAGCTGAAAGTGTGGAGAATATGCCCCAAGTAATATGAGAAAGAGTAATATAAGTAAAATTAATACAAGTAAAATTACTGTTAGTATAAGTAATGTGAGTGAAAATAATAGCAGTAAAAGTAATGTGAATAAAGAAATGTTCATAAGTTAAGGTAATGTAAGTGTATTTAATGCCGATTAAAGTAATGTTAGTAAAAGTAATGTCAGCAGAAGTAATGTAAGTCCGAGTATGACATGTAAACTAATATAAGGAAAAGTAATATAGTTAAAGTAGTGCAAATAAAAGTAATGCTACTAAAAGTAATGCAAATAAAAGTGATGAAAGTAAAGGTAATCTAAGTAAAATCATTGGCAGTAAAAGTAATGTTAGTAGAAGTAATGTAAGTGGAAGTAATATAAATTCGAGTATAGCATGTAAATAAAAGTAATGGAAATTGAGAAATGGAAGGAATAAGTAATCTAAGTAAAAGCATTGGCAGTAAGTGTAATATTTAAGTATGTAAAAGTACTGGAATTAAAGTAATGCAAATAAAACTAAGTTAATAAAAGTAATTTAAATAAATGAAATATACCATATATATGAAATGAAATACTTAGCATTTATTTAGTACCAATCAGAAGCAAATTATTCGTTTTTAAGTCCTGAAATTTAACTTTAGAGAACAATTTCATTTTCAAAATCTGGTTTTAAAGCTGGCATAAGCTCTTATTTCAGGTTTATTTCAACTAACAGGCATTATAAAGTTCACTAAAATTCTTTGGCTGAACGAGCATTCTTCTTCTTTACTGGCGTATACACCGCTTGCGTGGTTATAGCCAAAATTTTTGCGTTACTTTTAGAGAATATACCGCAAATATGATTATTATGACGCTATATTGGTTACTTACAGCAATACGAGTAGCTGTAATTGGCATTATAAATATTTTTAACCTAATTTTAAGCCACATAAATTTTTGCTTATTTGAAAGCGATGGCGTAAACTAAATTGGAAACTGTCTAACCTTAATTTAAGTTATTTTTCGCAGAAATTTTACTCACACTCCAGCCTTTAAAGCAGCAAAGCTTGCGTGTTACAGCGCACCGACTAACATATCTACTTCAAATTATCGATCGCCTTTCGACGATATTTTCATTGTGCGGTCAGTGTGCCAATATGGATACATCATATACAAATATATATACATATACGTATATAAATGATATACATGCATTTAGCTATTAATATTTTCCACTCGCTGAAAATGCTCTCAGAAATAAACAGACAACAACAACTAGCACAAAGGACATTAGTATCAACAATACACACACTACAACACAAAATAGCAAAGTAAGCGCCAGGAAAGGAACGCGACGACAGCAAAAATGGAAAAATGGCATGTCGCCAGCAATATTGCAAAACAACAATATCGCTTCACCCACTTTGTTGCTGCTTGCGAAGAGCAAGAAAATGTAAATAAAATCGAGGACCTGCGGTGTGAGCGGCTTAGTGTGTAGCCTAACTAATAGGAGGCGTCGACATGAGTGAGCATTATTTATCGTTTTGTTGTGTTGTTTCCTTACATAGCAGAGCAAAAAATGAGCGCAAGCGGTGGGTGTGTGCTGCGTGGGCAGGAAGTTGTAAATATAGCACTGAAATTGTGAAAAATTAGCAGATTGAGTCGGAGGATTGCGCAAAGCTACAGTGTTGGTTGAGTGGCGAAAGTAGTAGAAAGGTGTTGTAGCCACTAGCAAAGGTCTGTGCAGAAATCTCGAACTATGGCAAAAAGTTGCGGCAAAAATATGACGTGTCAGTACGGTTTTGTGGTGCTTATTGGTATGGTTGGTACAACTGCTTTTGTTGTTGCCATTACAAAAGTGCCAGTTGTGGTTACTGGGTTATGCTTGCAGCGCAATAAGCTTTCGCAAGGAATGAGCACGTAGGTAAATAAATATTTTTGCGAGCGTAGATAAGTACTTGCGTAAAGTAGTTTGTAATAAGAAATAATATGAAAAGAGAAATAGTTTAATTTCAGTTCACCAATGCACATCATATCAAAATCGCCTTCACAAGTTAAAAAGTTTCCATACAAAATCTGGAGTTTGATTGTTCAGTTTGAATCGGAGCTACATACATACATACATATATATTTGTGATAATGATGCGATCTGAAACATTTCTTCATATATTTTAGCAATGACTTATACAAATTTCCCTTCAAAATTTTGTGAAGATAAGGTGAATAGAAATGTTCTTCATATAAGAACTTTATTTTGATCGATCATTCCAACAAATGAGCAGGTTCTTAAGGGGTTAGTTGGTTTGAATATTTCCAACAATCGATTTTTTGTTTGTTTGCTTTATTATATTCTACAATACCTCTAGAATATAGTCCCAAAATTTTTAACTTGATCTGAGTAATAATTTCGGAGATACAGCCTTGAGAACTTGTGCACTCAAGGCTAGTTGCGCTAAGTTCCCTGTCTCTAAGTGCGTTTTTCTCGAAACTGTGTTTTTGAAGTCGGTGGACACGATTTCTCGAAAAGCAATCGACCTATTTAGTTCGTTTGTGTACACGTTTTTGGAACAATATCATCTAGTTATTGAACGAAGGATTTTTCCTGTTTCATTACAACTTCTTTTTCTGACCAAAAAATGCCGAAAATTTTATCAAAAATGATCAAAGTCCGAGAAAAGAAGGACAATTTTAATATTTTTTTATTTCCTACGTTCAAAAACGAGATTTAGATAGATATGTACTAACAGAATATGCTTAGTTTTTTAATTTTATATGAACCAATAATAAGTTATGCTGTCCACGGCGAGAGCACGTTTTTGGGAGACACCCAGGGAATTTTCAACATTTTTGTATCGAAATTTCTGGAGATATTGTTTGAATATATACCTTTGATATATTTTTCAAATATATGATTGCTTGTATTAAAAAAAATCGTAAAAATACCTTTTTTTTGTACCTCTGAAACCCACCCAACCCCTTAAGGATGTGTGCAAAATTTCAGATCGATATCTCAGAAACTGAGGGACTAATTCGATTGTATGTATACAGATGGACCGACAGAGTTAGCTAAATTGACTGAACTCGTCATCCTGATAATTTATGCATATTCTTTCTGGGTGTTACAAGGTAGTAAACTGAATATATGTATATGTATATTAATGCGACCTCGATAGTAAAGATAATAATATTTTGGCAGCATAAAATGTTTTCTTAGTTTTCATTATACTAAAAAAGGCACAATACAATATATATAAAAGATTAAAGGTTAAAGTTAATCTAAACAGTGCAATTCGTCTGTCTGTCAATTAACATGATGTCCAATAAAATATCCGAAGATGCTCACAGAAAGATCAGAAGGAAATGGAACGCTTTTACGACATGCAGGGTCGCCAAGATCATATGCAAGGGCTCCTAAGAAAAACGCATATGCCTTATTCACACGGTAATGAGCGTACTGCAGGACGGTTATTGGCCAAATGACTGATCACAACCTACTGGCATATCTTCAAAAAGAGAACATAAGTAGGTACGAGAGAGACGCTCTATCATCTTTTCATCATTATCTAGAATTCGTCTTAGATACATATTTAGGAACTTCGCAGTTCGGGGGACTAGACGAAGTAATATAGTTAGACATCAAATCTCGCTTAAAGTTTGCAAACAGCGTTGATGTCATGCTTAACGTATACTTTACCCTTTAATTGAACTAAAACTTCCTCAGATATTACTAAAAACCAGTAGGTGTATGTATGGCGTGACATCCGGCCAGTATAACCTAATCTCACCTAACTAATCTAAGCAAATAAAGTCTAAACAAATTTCCAGCTGTCAAAGAACTTAATATTCCAGAAAATCTTAGAAGCAGTAGTCCATAGATTATTTCATACCGAATAGCATAGGCTAAGCTATTAAAGTGATTTACAGACCATTGTAGAATGAGAATAGTGAATCTTTCAAGCTACCAGAAGTCTGATTTTATCAATTGAGTTAAAAGAAGTTTTAAATTTTGACAAATGATGGTAGTACAATTTCGTGTTTCATTGTTGATGAGTTGACGAGAATTCGAGACTTTATAAGCAAAAAAGGGTTACATAAGAAGTCGAAACAATTTTATAGCTTGAAACTATAATAAAAGGCGTTCTTCTATCGGACCATGTCCGGGTGCTCAACGCAAAACTCTGTCAATATTTATTGAACAGTCGACTATAACAAAAA
>NW_017537045.1:3423725-3433397 GCF_001853355.1 Bactrocera latifrons | reverse complement strand
TCAGTTTGTATGACAGCTATATGCTACAGTTAACCGATCTAAACAATTTCTTCGGAGATTACATTGTTGGCTCAGGAAATTATCTACACCAAATTTTGTGAATATATCTTGTCAAATGCGAAAGTTTTCCATACACGAACTTGATTCCGATCATTCAGTTTGTATGGCAGCTATATGTTRTAGTGGTCCGATATCGGCAGTTCCGACAAATGAGCAGCTTTTTGAAGAAAAAATGACGTTTGCAAAATTTCAAAACGATATCTTAAAAACTGAGGGACTAGTTCGTATATATACAGCCAGACGGACAGACAGACGGCTATGGCTAAATCGACTCAGCTCGACATACTGATCATTTATATATACTTTATAGGGTCTCCGACGCTTCCTTCTGGGTGTTACAAACTTCGTGACAAACTTAATATACCCTGTTCAGGGTATAATAAAAGTCGCCAACACGGACAGTTGCAATCATCTATGGAGTGTTTAACGCTTCGAGCAATTTAAATATTTATATGCAGCACATAAGAACTTTGTACACCAGCTGAATAATTCATAAATTATGAAGAAAAACTTCGACCATTCTAGTCAAAATACTCAAACTCCAAGTTTTCTCTTCGAGCAGGATAAAGTTCGAAGCGCTCCATTTTTAAAGAAGAATTAGTTATAAGAGAAACTGTTTAAATTCTACGTGTTCATAAGGCTTGCACTGCTTGATATCACAATATTTTGTATGTATATAGATATGTACTGTATAACTGTATTAACTTTACCGTTACGCATGAATGCCTTAGCAAAAGCAAGCAAATATTTTTGTTTATCCTTGCGGTTTCAGCCGGCAAGACAACGACCTAGCAAGCTCAATGGACTGCTGTTGGCCAACAAAAACGCCTTTTACCGTTAGTGGCAGCAAAAACTACTAGGACACAATGCTTGCAACCCGTTGCTTTAACGTCGACTAAATAAATATTTACTTTTGCGCATGTGTATGTCTGTATATATATATTTAAATGCAAAGAAGACGCGTTCGTCGCCGCCTTTAATTGGGTTAAAGAAATTTAATTAAAAATGCTGCTTCAGCAGGGAAAGGATTTAAATATTTGCACTGCCAGCCGGCGTTTTATCACACGTACATACATACGTAAAAACACCTTGTATTTGTTGTAGTGCGTTGCATGCGGAAACGGAAATGGTTACTGAAATGTCCGTTTTCCGTTTGTCTTTTACACGCCACCGCCACATTATTACACACATGCGCCACGCCGCTGTATGCGCGCCTAACGGAAGTTGATTGCGGCTCGTTACAGTACACAGTTTTATTCACTTTACGTTAAGTGCGCCAGCGCGCATATGAATGCATGCACAATGAGCTGCAACAACAAATGCAACAAACAATGAAGCACACTTTAACTATCCTTTTAGCGCGTTGACCGACAGGCATTGTGTGAAAAAAGTGGTTAAGGACTTTTGCTAAAGCATCGTTGATGGACAGTTGAGCGAGTTGCGTCGCGTCGCGTTGAGTTGAGTTGAGTGGCGTCGCTTGTGGAGACGTATTCATTGCTTGTTATGTACAGGGTGGCTCATAGGTTGAACTTTTTCATATTTTTAGAACACGGTTTCCGAAAGCAGTACTCTGTAAATCCAGTTTTTAAGGATTTAAAATTTTGTTGACTATTTTTTCTCTCCCCTTGAATACTTCGTAGATGATAACAGGCAAAGCAGTCTCTAAACCTGTGCTTTATTGTAAGCATCCAGGTGACTAGTTTAAGAAGATGTTTTTGGTAAAAACAGACTCGTGGACATTTTGAAATTAGACTTGGATGCATTTCTTCTAAAAAATTATGTTCGGATTAGAAAGCTCAATCTTTTGGCTTCGACTTTACTAAAAACCTATTATAAACAAACTAATTGGACTTTGTGAGTGCGGCTTTGGACCTGGAAAATCCAGAATTCACCAGTTTTTCACAAACCGACAAATTCTGGAGAAGATCCTTGACAAACAGCGATTACGTTTTTGTTAATTTGAAAACCAGCTTTCGACGGAACTGTCAAGATTTGCCTAATCAAAATTTAGAATCCCTGCGACGCTCATAAGGTACTGTTGAATGAAATCAGATCGGTCAAAATCGAGAAGAACCTCTCCGAACCGTTTGATGCCAGACAAGGTTTAAAAAGAGTAATTTTGACCCTTGAGTCTTCTTCAATGTAATGCTGGAAGAAGTGTTATGTGCTGCTAAAGTGAACCAGCAGCGCTTTCTACGCTAAAAGTACAATAGATAGTTGAGAAGCTCGACGAATAAAAATTATGATCTATAAGTCTCTCATTATTTCTGCTTCATTAAAGCGCAGAAACATGGACGATGACGAATATGGATCAGAAAGCACTTGGAGCATTCGAGTTAATAGTTCTTTGCAAGGTCTTTGAAGCCTCTAGCATAAATAATGAATTTCGAAGAAGATGGAACCACGAACTGTATGAGCTCAACGGAACATGGATATATGTAGTTAATATGTATGCATAAAATTCCAATGAATGAGCTGTTTGGGCCATGTCAGTTGCATGGAAGTTGGTAAATCCGGCGAGAGCTCTTCTACTCGAGACTCTTGGGTGTACAAACAAGGTAGGGCGTCGACGCTTTCAATTGAACAACTGGGGACTTTTCTGTACTTGGGATGTACAACTGGCGTGACCTCACAAAATATAGGCAGCTGGCAAGGTTTTGTGTGACCGGCTTAGACCGACCTTTGCTTTAGCACATTGAGATTTTAGGTAGGCTTTTTCGTAATAGTAGAACTTTAACAGAACAACGCCTGAACATGATTTTGCAAAGCTGAACTTCCATGCTGTGAACCAGTTACACAAATATACTACCAAAATTTTCATTAGCAAAAGCTGTCACTGTCAAAACAGCATGAGTATAATATATCGACCACCCTGTATTTGCACTGTAACTGCATGCAGATTACACCAACCAGTTTAGATTGCGCGGTGGGGCGCTGCAGGCAAATGAAGTTGACAGTTTGCTCACTTTCAGTTGCTCAGTCGCTTGGTAACACGACTACACAATCAAATCCCCCACTTGCAGCGCACTCAGTGCGTTGTCCTTTTTATGTCAGTCCACTTTGTTGTTAGTGTCATACGATCATACTGCAAAAATTGTATAGTTGTTAAACAAACTTCAACTGTCAGCAATTGAGAAAGTGACGTTGATGTGTACAAAGTTGGCAACGCCAGACAATTATATTTTTTTCTTTTTCCTTTTTTTTAATATTATTTTTTTTAACCGATACGCATTATTATACCTTCAGTGCTATGAATAATTTCGTTGTTGTTGTAATTATTATGCAGAAATAATGCCTACTAAGAAGGCGAAGCTGTCATGGCCAGGACCGTTCTGCTGCGTCTGGCAGTGTTGCCAGGTCGCTTGAAACTTTGATTTGCCTGCTCAAGCGCACACTCACTCACCCACTGACGAGTTCACTCACTCATTCATGCAGTTGCGCATACTTGTTGTTGTTTTTGTTGTTGTTGGTCACCCATTTGCGCATTTCATGTGCTTGTGCATAAAATATTTGAAACTTTTACTCTTGACATTTCGGCTTGTCATTAAATGTTGGCAAAGTTTGGAAAGTATATCAGCGCACTCAAACACACACTCTATTTGTGGGGAAAGCACTTATATTTATCTGTGCAGGCTTATCGCACATACTCTATATATGCAGCGCTACATTTTAGTATTTCATTTGCATGTGCAACTTGCATGTCCAACCAGCTCAACCGTTTTACTGACATACATCCATATGCACCCTTGCAAGAGCGCACATTTAATTTCATGCAGCTCACTTTCTTTTGACATTTTAACAAGTTGCGAACTGTCAACGCTCAGCTGATAGTTTTTTTTCACAGTTTGCGTCATACAACAGCATATGTGTGGCCTGCGGGAGTGCTTGGTGTGGCTAGTCAAAGGCTGTTAACTAGTTTTCGACTTATGTGCTTAAGCTTGCAAATTGTTATTAAGCTGTGCGTGCATTTGTAATGACAGATTTATGGCATTAAAAGTGAGTAAAAGTTGGTGGCTTTTGCAGGAGTGAAAATATTAAAAATGTTGTACTACCAAATTGGCTGGTGTATTATGACCACAGGTGGACATGTGCTTATTTTAATTAAAAACTTATGTGACTGGTTTAGTCAGTACGAAATTGGAACTTTGTTTTTATAGGTGTAAAGGTAATAGGTGCAATATTATGCTTAAAACCATAATGTTGTGTTTTAAATTCAAATTATTTCGAGATGAAAACTTAGACATTTTAAATATAATATTAATTATATTTTTTGTAAAGAATATTTTCTTATAATTAATGTGTTAAATATTTTTGTGTTAAAAATGAAGTTTTCATAAGATTTTGAAAGCTATGCTTCTATGCTTTTTTGAAAATGAGTTAAACATGCATTTATGTTGAAAATTATGTGTCTATAATAGCATATAACATTCAGTTTATAGGTTGCGTTTTGGCTACTACATTTTTAGCAAATAATAAAGTATGATCAAGCATGAAAATATGCAGAGGCACAAATTGAGTAATATCACAAAATACTTTTCGAAAAAACTCCAAAATCGAAGGAGAGGAGGAGTACACAAATTCTGAGTACGCTGATCTGCTTCATACGAAGCATCGCCGGCAAAGGCGTCCGAGTAGCCGAATTCCGAAATATTATTTTCCAAAAATTTCGGAATTCTTTTTTAATACTGTGTGATTGCAATAATAAAACACTATAATAAAATATTTTACTTTTTGTAGAGGGAAAAAATTCTTATAAAAGGCTGTTTTTATCCAAGGAAACCCTTGTAACCCCTTTATATAATATTATAAATCAAACATAGCAGATGGCAGCTTCCTTCTTGAATAACTGAAAAGTTTATTGATCTAATCTAATGAGCTTGTTTATCAATTCAATCTCAATCTTGAGACATTCTATTCACTCTCGTTTCTTTTGTCATCTCAGTTTATATCTATCGTGGTTCAGAAATTGAGATGGCGTGAATAATAGATAATACTATAGTGATCTATTACAGAATAACTCAGAATTATAGTCACAACATTTATCTTACAAAAACCATAGATTGTTGGGAATTATTCTTAGAAAACTCGTTTTTAAAGCGTACACGGATCATAGCAGTTGGAAGTATTGTAWTAAAAAGAGATAATATATATATATATATAGTCTCGATAAAGGTATATAAATTTTGAATATAATCAATGAGGATCTCCCGAACAAGAGATGCCGAGTCATGAAATCGTGATATTAAACATACACAGAACAGACCATAGAAGTTGGAAGTACTGCAATAAAAAGGGATGAGATATGATGCCTTGATAAAAGAAAATTACATTTTGCGTATGATCATTGATGAACTTACAAGTATAATCAAGAGATGCACATTCCTGAAACAATGATATCAATCTATCTCGGAGGGTGGGTCTTTACCGAGATATTTAGAATTTGAGAATTATATATATTAGGTTAAGCAACTATAGAACATTGTTTGATAGCTTATTGAAAACGTACACGCAACTGACTATACTTGTAGAATGTTGGAATCATTGTGTTAAAAAGAGATGAGTTAACCTTGATGAAGGGAACAATTTTGAGTATGATCAATGATGAATTCGTGATCAAAAGATATACGATTTTGAAACAATGATATCAATCTGTTGCAGAAGGCAGATCTTTACTGCGCTATTTAGAATCTGAGAGTGATCTTTTAGGAAGATTTAAAATGTTAGAAATGCATTTCCAATGTTAGGGAGGGTGTAATATGCATTCGAAATGAGTTATCCTCAAGTGAGGCAGTGGACAGGAATACCACAATTTCTTACACTTTTATTTTATTGATAAATATCGAAGTGGCATAATAAAAAATATTTTCCTCCATCAATGCCGTAACCCGGTCTGCTCAATATGATTCGATATCTGTGTAGGCCTTTTAAGATTCAAGATTCAACTAACGTATTCGAAAGCTATTAGTGCTGGTTTTACCTCAACGACAATGTGTGCTTTCACTTAAAGTATCTGGCTTAAAAGCTTTTTAATGCCTTTCAGCTTTTCTGAACTTCGAAATTAAATACGACTGTACGTTTTTTTTAATGAATTCATTTATTTCAGCTGCGATGGATGTGTAGGGTAATTGTTTCAGTGCACTGTTTGTTTGTCGCGCGTATGGCAAATTGAGTGACATATTTTTTGTGAGTGTTAAAAAGCGCAGAAAATGACACTTCAAATAAATTTTTGTTAAGTGTTAATGGTTGTGAACTCTTGCGTGTTGTTGCTGGGCGGTTGGATTGTCGTTTATTTGTTTTTTGTTGAGCCTGCGTGGAACATCAAATATTCCCACAATTGAGTGAAGTGTGTGCGGTTTTTTCGACATGCACTTTTATTTGCAATTGAAAAGTGCAAATCTATGTCGAACAATGTGACATCGTTAAAAACTATTACTATCAATGGCAGGCGATTTCTGCCTACGCAAGCAGCACGAGTGCAGATACGTGCTTGTGTAAATTTTTTTATGCATTTAAAAAAAATTTTTTTTCAGTACAATTCAATTTTTTGTCGCAATGCATAAAAACGAAGAGCGTGGTTTTACGCTTGTACCGTTATTTGTATGTTTTTTTTTTGTGTTTGTTGCTTGTGCCCTAGCCGCACATCAATTGCGGCTGTTATTTTTCTGCTCTCGAGCATTTTCATCAAATTACAATTTGCGTTAGTGCCTGAAAATCGACGAAATTGAAATTGTGGTAAGTTTTTAGTTTTCGATTTTTCTGTTTTGTTGTGCGAGAGATTTAAAATTTTTTTCTTTTTGAAACGGAAATATTCTCAAAATTTGTATGCTGTACCTAACTAGGTGTGTGTGTGTGTGTGTGACATATCCGCAGAATACTCGCTTTCATGTGGAAAAATGATGGCACTCTGCGCTTCTATCAGTAAGCAGCCAAAAAAATGCTGTATGCTTGTGTTGCAGAGTTGCAATTGAAATGTGTGGCATGCCAAGAAACAAACAAACGACAGAACGTACGTCGTGCGCATTGAGATTTGCTAGTTGCTATTGGCAAGTTGTAAAATTTGAGGAAAAAGGTGGGGTAAGTGCACTGTGCGAAATTATTTGGAAAATTTTAGTGGAACTTTTAAGAAAGATCGCAAATATAACGCTTGCTGGTACCGAATAAAAGTCCAGGAGAATGGAACCATGTATAGAAGTTCATGCAAGTGAGGAAAGTTCTCTGAGCGCCATTCACATGGGAGTGGCCAGAAATGATTCGTTTACAAATGGCTCAAGTAAAGTCTTAGACCAAGTATCCTCTGGATAGCCAAAAAACATACGTTTGAAGGCGAGCTGGAGTGAGAAGGCGAAACATCCCTCCCCAGAGTTGCGTGTTGATATTTTCACAAGAAGAAAAGTTAAGTATGTAAGTGTATAAATAGGACTCCCAACTATTTCATATTTCTATATAAATAATTGTGTAGCTCTGATGGTTGAGAGCTTCAATTTCGAGGGTTGCTACAATTCCCGTTTGTGATTTTGTGAGATGAAATTTTACGAAGGCGAGGGGAATGAACTGTTATGGGAAGATCGCTGGTATAAAGAGCAACTCTGTATTCTCACTTCTCAAAAATGTTGACGCAAGAGCGAAATCGTACTGAGTTCTGTAGTCATGAGGCGATTAGTAACAATCCCAGCTAATTTGCCGGGTTCGTAAAAAGTATTTAACCTTAGTTTTGGTAGTGGAGAGAAAGTGTATAGATTTTTACACCACATATTCCTTATTGTTTAGCCTGAATGTTAGGCCGCCTATCATTTTAGCATGAAGCTGGCTAAAAGCTGGTAGGTCAATTGCGTTTTGCGTTCCATTCTGTGTCAGAAAGCTTTCACAATTAGTTTTTGTTGTTGACTGAGCTTGCGCCCGACCTATGATTACATTGCTAAATTTTTTTGCAAGCTTAAGAGCTTTATATTTTCGATAATTCAAGTATAATGCAATATAGAAATTTGCACCCACTGCATTCTAATATGTAACAGTTTAGCTTCAGCTAGTTTTTTTCCGTTTTAAATACATATGTCAAAATTTCGTACAGTGTACTCAAATCCATGCAAAAGTATCGAGTTTGAAAACAATACTAGCTCGTTGGTGCAGCCAAAAAACTGGCTCTTGGCGGAATGACGCATAGCACAAGCACGTCAACAGGAGTAGGTAGTTGCCATTTCTTTTCTTGGTTTTTTTTTTGTACCTTCGGTTTTTTGCTGAACGTAGCACTTCCTTTCGATGTATGCAACTGTTTTTGAAATCTTCTTGGCTGATGGAAAAAGTTGCATTTTTTCTACAAATTTCGCCATACTGCTTATCAATTGGATGCAAATAAGGAAAATGCTCTGGAAATATGAGTGCTTTAAGCTTTACTGGAATGGTTTCAATTTGTGTGGCTAAAGAAATTGAGGATTTAGCCAAATCGATGGTGCTTGCAGAAAGCGTAGCAAATCTAAGCTGCCTGAAAATTTGTTTTGTATTAAAACGCTTGAAGATTATATTGGCATGCGCTTGTGGATTTTCAAACTCAAATTGAGTATTACATGTATATGAAAGTATACGTTTTGGTATGCCGTGCATATAACAGCTTTGATTACAATTGCCTGCAGTTCTGGAAAAAAAGCAGCCGGAAATCGCTTAATTTGCATTATTGAGAGGCAAAGCAAGAATGCTTTAAAAATTTTAAAAATAAAATGTTTATCGTTAGATCTATAGTATATATTTTCATTTAACCTCTCATTTGATTTTCTGTGAAACCAAATTATAAATAAAAGCGTCTAATCATGCCGCTTTGAATGAGAATTGGCGGCAAAATGAGCGAATGTGTAAACAAAATCAAATAGAAACGTCTTTATAACTGTACATATGTATACGCAAGACTTTTGTTTACACTCTTCGACTTGCAGCATGCCATTCATTTGTTGGATTTGTCATAAGCCATAACAAAATGTGGAACATTCGTATAAATAAACAGCAAGAAAATCACAATAAATTGCCAAACACACGCCGCGTTGCTGCGAAACTTTTTGCTCCGTTCCAACGACTGGTGTTTACATTGAAGCAATGCTAGGCGTAAGCACTTACGGAAATAGCCTGTTAGTGCCTGCATAATGGTAAACAAATTTTTTGTATGAACTTAATAATTTTTCGCAATAAACTGCTAATATTATGTACTTCTTAAGTGACTTTAATGTTTGTCCTGGATGACAGCGCATTAACGGCGCAGTTAATTAAAAAATTTTATTCTTGCATTTTTGGAGATTTTATTGTAGTTAGGGAATATGACTACTACATACTGTATGTATGATATGCTTCGAAGAATGTGATATTTTTAAAAATTTTTATTTAAGAAAATTTATTATTCAAATTTTTATAGAATTTTATAACTTTTTAGGAGATTTTATTGTAGTTAGGGAATATGACTACTAAACGCTGTATGTATGATATGCTTCGAAGTATGTGATATTTTTAAAATGTTAAAATGTTAAAGTGTTAAATATTATTAGTTAACATTTTTAATAAAATATTTCAATATTTTTATTACAAATACATTACATTTTTATTAAAATATTTTATTAATATCACATACTTCGA
>NW_017537045.1:3418027-3422707 GCF_001853355.1 Bactrocera latifrons | reverse complement strand
TGCTATTTCTTTGTTTTTTTGTTAAATAATACTTAATTAATATTTTAAGGCATTTTTTATAAAATACATTTTATATAAATCACTTTTTAATTCTCAGTAATGTTTCTTTGTATTATGAATATTTATAAAATGTTTTATATTGCTCAGAAAATATGTATTGTTTTTTTTAAAAAAAAAAAAAAAAAAAAACATCTTAATTAAATATCTTCTTAGTGACATTTAGTTTTATATTTTTTTTTTTAATATTTTTCCTTTAAACCGCATACTTCTTATGTTTATAAGAAATAAAATCTTATTTTATATCTAAATTTCGTCGCCCTTTACTTATTCACGCCTTAACACGATCAAAACACTTGTATCGCTTTTCAGGTTAAGGTCACTGCTGTGTTTGTTCTCACATACATACATATGCATTTATTTTCACTTTTATTTATTTATTTACTCCGCTATGTTTCTCCACTCAAAGTTTCCAGCACAATAGCAATTATACTTAAAATATTTGTATTTTTCTCATGAGTTAAATGCTTGTGGTGAAAAATTGCATGAAGAGGCATACAACAAGTGCCGCTTGAAGCACATACATACATATTAACGTGTGTAGGAATATGTATTTGTAGATATTCCAACATACTGGCAATGCATTGTAGTCTCAGCCGAGGCGTGCAACAAATTCTCGACACCCACAGCGGCTGTTACGACACAGTAAACGCTGACACGCGTGCAACACATTCACAGGGCGCACGTGTGGCAAGCAAATGCAGAGTCGCGAAACCGACAAGGGAATACAAAATATGCGGTTGTTGATGATATTGGGGCGGTTAGCGAATATGTTGCAATATTTTTGTATACTTTTTCGCCGCGAAAGGGAGTTGAGGGCCCTTTTTTGATTATGCGGTACTTTTTAATCTATTTAATATTTTTTAAGGGATTACTACGTAAGGTTTTGCTAATCTACATACGAAATAATTTTTCAATATATTTAGTGCATTTTACTAAAGCTGGCAACATCTAACTTGTTTAAATTTGCTAGCAGGAAAACTTGGTAATATGAAACCTTCAAAGAGATGTTTAAATTCCATTACACTCTTGTAACATATACATATGTACATATGTATAACATACTACAACAGCTTTTATTTGTTTTAACTACAAATTCATTAGACTCCACAAATTAATATTTGAATATTTCACATAAACAACGCAAAAGGGAACCAACACGCAGTACAGCCCTGTCCATTGTTCTTTTAATGCAAATTGTTATGCATGTTGTTTGTTTCAACTAACAAATTAATGCCGAAAGCCATACAACAAGCAAATTTTGTTCTAAAACTAGAACACGATATTTAGCACAAATAACAACAAACTGCTTAATGCGTTCAATGCACGAAAATGGAAATTGAATTTGAAACAGCTGATGGCATTTAACGTGTGTGCGCCAAATGTATCGAAAGTCGATTATTGATTTATGCTGAATTTTTGTAATTAAGAGTGTTATATACATACATAATTAAAGTTATCATATACATACATATATTAAATTTAATCAATAAATTAAGCTTGTTCCTTTTCGCAGATCATACACGAGATCTAGGCGTAGAGACGCCGCACCCGAAGAATCCAAGTAATATAAAGCGGCGATAAAGGAGCTTGAGCATATCATCAAGGCAAGCAAAAAGGAAAATGGGCGCAACTATGCGATGATGTTAACAAAAAATATGAAATAGTTGTGAAGAAACTCGGAGCTCGAACCAAGCCACTGACTGTGGTTGCCAAAATGGATGGCATCGTTTGTAGACTCTTCACTCTAGCACGAGAAAAGAGTCAATAAGCAGAACAGGCTATACGACTTTCGGAAATCCTCTTGTTCAGCCTCGAAGAACTGCAAATGGCCGTTAACAATCTTAAAACAAACAAATCGCCTGTCTCGGATGGAATTCCAGTAATTTCGAAGTAATCTTAAACCTGTACAACACCTGCTTCGAAGCTGGCAAACTTCCTTAAATTTGGAAGACACGACTACTTCTACTAATCAGCAACAGAAAAGGGGATCCTAGCTTGGCAACAGCGTGCCATGCGCTATACTTGCTCGATACAGCGGGAAAGTTTTATGAAAGACTACTTAAACCTAGACTGGAAGCGACAGGCAATGAATCTGTCGGTACACCGTTTTTTTATCCGTAAGGTCAGCTCTAGGCGCTATTCGAAGTGTCAATCAAAGCGTAGAAGTCGATCAGCCTAGATGCTCCAATATAAGCGAATACTTCTGTCGGCATACTTTCAATAGCGCGAGATGGGCGGACATGATCGACGCTTTAGAAACAAATTTAGAATTTCCAATTACCTCAATGCTCTGGTCCGGAGCTATCTTAGTAGCATAAAACTGTTTTACCGGACTAGAGAGGCTGTCTCTTATACACATCTAGATGTGTATAAGAGACAGGCTTAAATGCTCCAATATAAGCGAATACTTCTGTCGGCATACTTTCAATAGCGCGAGATGGGCGGACATGATCGACGCTTTAGAAACAAATTTAGAATTTCCAATGACCTCAATGCTCTGGTCCGGAGCTATCTTAGTAGCATAAAACTGTTTTACCGGACTAGAGAGGGATCACGACAAAAAGAAGTAATAACAGGAGCAGTACAAGGGTCCGTTTTTGGCCCAGACCTGCGGAACAGTAGTTCTGGCGAAAACTAGATGCCAGACGAATCATATTTATTTGACACAGGCGCAGAAATCACAGCCCGAGAGACAAAGGAAGCACGAAGAAAGCTGAATCAGGTCATGATTCGGACGAAAACATGACTCGACTCACGTAAAGCAGAGCTGCTACTGCTGACGAACAAGCACATTTCTTTCGGAATATTAAAAATGAAAAAAAAAAAAAAAAAAAAATTTTTAAAATTATAATAAAATCTATAAATAAATTTGAATAATGAAAAATATATTAATTAATAAATAATATATATGTATATCTTTAATTAATATATAAATAATCTAATTAAATAAAAATGAGTTCATTTTCTATATTTTATGCACAGAGAATTGCAATATTTTGCCACAAATTCATCAAATCAATACGAAAGTAGCAAAATGTTAATGTTTGACGAGTATTTACCGTGGGTGAGTGGGCAAAGGGCACATTTCAACCACAACAATGTAATTGCAGCTGACCATAATTTTAAGTTGCACAACAAATTAAGCATTTAATTGCATTTGTACTTCACTACCAACATATGCATATTTACATACACAAAGGCTTGGGAAATTAAGCAAAGCAAACAATAAATTAAATAAACTGCCACGCCCCATTTGTTGCCGCCACAGTGGTTTGCATAGTAGTGGGTTCATCGGAAATAACCGAAATTTGGGTAGAAAATCACCACTGGAAACGCACAAAAGCCATAAACATTGAGGTGGAAAAATCAAATAAACAAGAAAAATGTACAGGAAAAGGGAAATGGCGAACGGTTACTTGCCGCCGGTGGCAAGCAAGGCAGGTAAGCAAGCGTAGTTAATGCACAGGATAACTGCATTTAAATTGTATGCTATGCACACATATACTTACATATTTATATTATATATATATATATTTGTGGATAGGTAAGTAAATGTGTGCATATAATAATAATGAAGTGGCTGCTGAATGCGCACTAATTGCACTTGTGGCGGCAAAGGTTCATTACACTGACGCACAAATAACAATTTTATTTATGCTTCGTATTCCGTATTTGTTGTAGGAGTTGTAGTTCAATTTATACGTTTTTTCTTTGCTGCAGCGAATTAAATCAAAATTTTGTTTATTTGAGCTATGCAATTGAGCGTAATTAAAATGTGATTAACAAGGCATAATATTTGTGGTTATGTAATAAAATCCTTATTGAGGTTATGTTGCGTAATTGTAGCTGTACACGATTTGTGGCTTTATTTGTTTTGATTTTGTGTGTTTTTTTGTGGAAAAAATCAAAGGATTTACTTTGTTGGTAAAGTAGTTTGAGCCGCAATTAGCCAGATTTTCTAAATTTTGAGTGCTACTTAATTGTTAATGAACTAATTTGTGTTCGATTTTCGAGCTAAACATTTTGTATGCACTTCACAATAAATGTATTTCAAATTAAATTTATTTCTTATGTGGTTTTTCTTGTATGCGTGTGGTCTTTATGTTGCAGTTTGCTGGCACTAATTTCATTTTAATAGAGAAGTTTTCGAGTGTTGCACTTTTCAAAAACAATATTAAGTAATTTAAATTAATTTGAAATAATAAATAACAACATTTAATTATGTTTTGTTCGAATGTTTGCATGTTATAAGAAATTTTATGCTGCAAGCGCAGGCAGTTGCATGTCAGCGTTCAATAAGCAGCGACTGGCGTCTATAACTGCAAGTAGGCATGTAATAATTTTAGGAAAATATAAAAGCACTTTTTATTGCTACTTTTATGAGTTTATTTACTTGTTATAGCTGGTTAAAATAACATAAATATGCGAGAAATGCGGAGTTGTGCCTTCGTTGGGAATCCAAAAATAGAGCTATGCGTTAAAAATAGCAGAGTGAGTTCGAAAATATCTAAGAATATCTAAGTAGAATGTTTATAGTTGCTTTTGTAAGTATATGTGTGATATTCTGCACTATTCTCACAAAAAGTGATTTGTGAAATTTTTTTGATAATTAAAAAAAAT